>NW_022196899.1:12497188-12534189 GCF_008632895.1 Mastomys coucha
GTGTGTGTGTGTGTGTGTGTGTGTGTGTGTGTGTGTAGGTACCCATAAAGGTTAAAGGTGTCAAATACCCCTGGAGCTAGGATTGTAAGTATTTATGAGCCACCTGACGTGAGTAACACCTGATTCTAATTCTCTGGAAGAATAACATAAGTTCTTCAACACTGAGCCATCTCAAAAATACCCTAACCTGTTATCATTCTCACCCTGCCATCATCATCATCATCATTTTGAGATAGGGTCTCATCTTATAGTCCAGGCTAGCAGGCTAGCCTGGAACTTACTATCTAGACCAAGTTGATCTTGAACCTTTGATCTTTCAGGCTCTGCTTCTCAAGTGCTGGGATTACCACAGTGTGCCACCATACCTTATCGCATGTTGTTCATTTCTTTAATGACATTCAGATCTGAACAAGATGCAATCTTATCATAATTTTAATTTGCATCTCCTGATAGCTTAAGAAGTTTTACATTTCTGTATGTATGCTGTCTATTACTCCTTTATCCTTTGAGAACCATCTATTTCATTAGCCCAGTTACTACTGAAAGACGGTTTGGTTTCATTCATATTTAGTTTTTTTCTAGTTCTTTATATAGTCTAAACATCATTCTTCTATCCAACGTATAAAGCTAATAAAGATTTCCTATTACTGTGAGAGTACCTCTTCCCTTGAGTAACTGCTTCCTTTGCTATCCAGAAACCATGTACTTTCTTGCAATCCACTTGGCAACTCTTGACTCTGTTTCCTGAGCTATTTAGTAGTTACAGTTTATGGTTTCGACATGATTTTTAATACATTTGAATTTATTTATGTACAGGGTAAGAGATAAGGATCTAGTTTCATTCTGACTCTCCCAGCACTATTTGTGAAGAAGTATCTTTTCTCTGATGTGTGTTCTTGGCATCTTTGCTAAAAGTTAGCTAGGTAGATATAACTGTATGGATTTAAGTTTCTACTGCATTGATCTTTGTGTCTGTTCTTGTGTTAGTGCCGTGTTAACTTAATAGTGCAACAATGTACCTTCTGATCAGGTATGGTAGTATTTACATTATTGTTGTCTGCTAAGCATTGCTTTGGATAGTTGGGGTATTTTCTGTTTCCTTGTGAATTTCAGAATTTTTCTGTAAAGAACGGTATTGGAATTTTGATGGGGATTGCACTAAATCTATAGATTGCTTTTAGTAATATGGTAATTCTCATAATATTTATTCTACTTATCCATATGAAGAGAATATTATTCTATCTTCAATTTCTGTCTTCATTGTTTTACATATTTTATTCTAGAGGTCTTTAACTTCTTTGGTTAAAAGAGTTCCAAAGGGGGGAAAAAGTATTCCAAAGCATCTCATTGCTTTATAAAGCTATTATGAATGAGATCATTTATTTGATTTCTTTCTCAACATGTAGAGGAATATTCCTGTTGGTTATATGATGATGATCCATCTCAATGTTGTGCTGAAAGTATTTAAGTTCCAAGAGTTTTCTGGTACGGTCTTTAAGGTCTCAAGTATAGGATCATATCATCTGCAAATAAGGATGGTTCCATTTTTTTCCTTATTTGCATTGTTTTGTATCTTCTCTTATTGTTCTAGCCATGACTGCAAGAGTGACATTGACATTGAATAAGGGACAAGGAAGCAATATCTGGCTTCATTCATAATTTTAGAGAAAGCAAATTAAGTTTTTTCCAATTAAGTATAATGTTAGATACATGTTGTCGTATACAACATGTATAGAAGCAATTTTCTTCTATTCCTAGATACTTCATGGCTATTTTTTTCCTTAATCTAAAAAAAAAAAAAACCTTTTGCTGTATCCCTTAAGCTCTTCATGAGATTTCTGATCCTGAACTACACTGTATTGCACTTAATGCTTTGTTTACGTTGATGCTTCTTTGTATCTCTGCAGGGAAACCAACTTGACTGTGGCCAGTTATCTTCTCTCTTTGTTGAATTTAGTTCATAAGAACTTTACTGACACTTTTAAAATACCTGTTCATTAGAAGAATACTCTATAATTTTATTTATAGTTGTGTCTTTATCTTATTTTCAAATATGATTGAAAATACTGATATTGTAAATACTGATATTGTAATACTGATATTGTAAAATGAGCATAATAGAGAGATGATAGATAGTTTCAATTTAATGGGGTAGTTTGAGTAGCATTAATATTAGATCTTAAAGATCTGATGGAACTCAGTAGTGAATATATTGGGCCTGAACTTCATCTAAACAGCTTTAATTTCATTTACTATAGACCAATTTAAGTTGTTTTCATTCTCTTGATGTAATTTTTGTAGACTATTTGCATTTAGAAATATATCTCTATCTCATATTTTCAAATTTGTCCAAATCTACCTTTTCAATGCACACCCTTAGTCTTTATCTTTGGTTGAACAATTGAGACCATTATCATTCAGAGTTACTACTGAAAGTTCTATTTTCCTGTCATATTATTGGTCTTGTAATGGTTGGTACTTTGCTAATCCTCAACTGTGTACTGTTCTAATGAGTGTACTCTCATGAATTGCCTTTATCTTCCATGTGTAGGATTCCTTCAAGTATTTACTGTAGTGCTGGCTTGGTGGTCATGGATGGCTTTAGTTTACTTTTTACCAATAAAAATTTTTCTTTCTCTTTCAATTATGGAGAATTGCCACATATTGCATAACTCCAAGAAATAGCCTGATTGGGGAAGCAAGGAAACAAAGAGGAGACAAACACAGAGATACAGGACACACAGGATGGCATGCCTCTAATGGAGACCCCACAGCACCCTGGAAGCTCAGCAGGTTTTTTTTTTTTAAATATGGTCAAACAAGGATGTGGAGTCATTACATTAATCTCTTCTATGTGCTCTTATCGTTCAAGGGCTTTGTTAAGAACTCTATTATCATTCCAGCACTTGGGAGGCAGAGGCAGGTGGATTTCTGAGTGGCCTGGTCTACAGAGTGAGTTCCAGGACAGCCAGGGCTATACAGAGAAACCCTGTCTCAAAAAACAAAACAAAAAACAAAAAAACAAACAAAAAAAAAAGAAAGAAAGAAAGAAAAAAAGAATTCTATTATCCTGATGAGCTTGGCTTTGTATGTTTTTTGATGTTTGTCTTGCCATTTTCAACATTTTTTTTGTTCTGGATACTCAGTGTTTTGGCTATACTATGGTATGGGGGAGTGTTTTCTGGTTTTGTGTTTTTGATGTTTTAAAGGATCCCTGTGTCTGTGTGATCATATTTTCCTCCAGAATATGGCAACTTTCTGCTTCACTTTTATTAAAGATATTTTCTATGGTTTTTAGCTTATACTGGACCATCCCCATGATTCAGATAGCCAATCTATGGCATTCCATAAATCTCAAGTACTCTATTCATACTTAATTATATTATTTCCCTTGTTAAATCTGAGCACTGCTATCCTGTCTTCAACTTGATCCTTCCTGTTGGTGAGGCATCATACTGGAGATTTTAGTAGACTCATTAAGGCTTTTATTTCTAAATATTTAACTGAATTTTTTTTCAGTTACTATTTCTATTTCTTTATTGAACTTGCTTTCATATCCTGTCTTCTTTTTTTATTATTATTTATCTGTATTCTTATTGAATTCATTCAGGATTTGTATCTCTTAAAAAATTTCATTGAACATTCTTTAAGTCATTATTTTAAATTTTCATTTGTAATTTCACATAACTTATTCACATTGGAATTGATAAAACTTTCTAGTTGTGCTGCTTGAGTTTTTAGGTTCCTTGGTTTCTCCAATGGCTTTTACACATCTGCGTTAATGACACCGGTTGAAGTTCACCTCATTATTTTAGCTGCAACATTTTCAATGTTCAGTGGGATTACTTTTTAGTAGGGTTGAGGTATCATTCTATCATTTCACCCTCCTTGCCTGAGGGTGTATCTCACCAGAAATCCCTCCACCCATGTGCTCACAGGGCCAAAACTGATTTACAGGTGCACTCTGAGAGTAGAATACTAACTGCAGAAATAACCACAACTGTTGGACAGGTCCACCTTTAAAATACAATGGTAGCCAACTAAGACAAACATCCAGTTCAATTCCAAGAACTTTTGAAGAATAAAGGACTAGTAACAGTACAATGTCCTCCACGGTATTAATTACAAATAATAGGAATGGAAAAATAAAGTGGAGTGATCCTGGTCATTAGTATTGGGACTACAGAGGGAAAAAAATTGAAGAGGGGACAATTAAGAAAAGAGAGGATATGGAAAGTCTAGGTAAATGTAGAATTAAAAAGACAGTTAAGAAAATGCAATTAGACCACCTAGAGCAGAATAATTATCTTTATGCACTAACTCACATAAAGAGCAGGAGATTGTCTATATAGTTATCTAAGGTCATTTTTCATTGGTTATTTTATTTATTTACATTTCAAATGTTATCCCCTATCCTGGTTTCCTCTATGCAAACACTCTATCACATTCCCCCTCCCCTTACTTCTGTGAGGGAGCTCACCCACACACCCATCCATTCCCACCCCACCACCCTAGCATTCCCCAACACTGGAGCACCAAGCTTTCACAGGACCAAGGGACTCCCCTCCCATTGATGCCAGACAAGGCCAACCTCTGCTACCTAGGCAGCTGGAGCCAGAGGCTCCTTCATGTGTACTCTTTGCTTGGTAGTTTAGTCCCTGGGAGCTCGGGGGTGGGGTGGGGTGGGCAGGTCTGCTTAGTTGATATTGTTGTTCTTTCTATGGGGTTGCAAACCCCTTCAGCTCCTTAAGTCCTTCCCCTAACTCCTCCATTGGGGTCCCCATGCTTAGTCCAATGGTTGGCTGCAAGCATCTGCCTCTGTATTTTTCAGGCTCTAGCAGAGCATCCCAGGAGACAGCTTTATCAGGCTCCTGTTAGCAAGTAGTTGGCATCAGCAATAGTGTCTGGGTTTGGTGTCTGCATACGGGACGGATCCCCAGGTGAGGCAGTCTCTGGGTGGCCTTTCCTTCAATTGCTGCTCCATTCTTTGTCCCTGTATTTCCTCTAGACTGGAGCAATTCTGGGTTAAAATTTTGGAGATGGGTGGTTGGGCCCATCCCTCAACCAGGGCTGTGCCTAGCCACTGGATATGTTCTCTACATGTTCTCTCCCCCTTTTGTTGGGTATTTCAGCTACTGTCATCCCTGTTGTGTCTCGGGGCATACCTCCAGTTCCCCATCCCCCATTGTTACATATCTCTGTTCAATTTCATTTCTCCTCAGTCTTCCCATACCTGATCCTACCCGCCTTTTCCCCTCCCACTTCTTTCTTTCTCCCAAATCCCTCTCACCCTCTACTTCCCTTGATTATTTTCTTCCCCCTTCTGAGTAGGACTGAAGCATCCTCATCTTTAGTCTTTCTTCTTCTTCAGCTTCATATAGTCTGAGAGTTGTATTGTGGGTATTGCTGGTACAATGTCTCTCTACCTCATTACCCAACTAATCATTGCTACAGTTTCTCTATTTATACTTATCTGAGTACAGGGATCTTGTCTCTGTTCCAGTCTTCGTACTCTAGGAAAGCATTCTAGACATTTTACATTCTAAAGACTTTTGGAAGAGCTTATCTTTCTTGAGACTTCCAAATATTTTGAGATTCTATGAATTTAAAAATGTAATTAGACTTTTTGTTGTTTTTATTATTGTTCTGTGTATTATTCTATGCCTTAGCCTGTTTTGTGCTATTACAAAGACAAGAAACCATATAAAAAAAAGTAATATTTTGCACACAGTTTTTGATTCTGGAAAATCTAAGATCAAGGAACTTGTAATAGAAGAACTTCTGGTTGTGTGAGAGACACCACATGGATACAGAAGAGAATCAACAGGGAGGAATGAGAAAGAGAAGCTCAAACAGCTTTGATCTCTTCCTTTGTTGGCATAAAATTATCCATGAAAACAGTCTTCGTGGCTTTTTAAGACATACTTATTTTATATGTATGAATTTTTGCTGTGCTTATATATATGCTCCATGTATATGCTTTGTGCCCACAGTGGTCAGAAAAGGGCATTACATTCCCTAGAACTGGAGTTACAAATGTTAGTGAACCACCATGTTGGTGCTGGCAACCAAATTCAGGTCCTTTGCAATAGCAGCAAGAGCTCTTAACTGTTGAGCCATCTCTCCAGCTCTTCTTCATAACTGTTTTGACTTCTCAAAATTCTCACTTAAGACTAAAGCATTAAGTTTTCTACAAGTGATTTAGAAGGGATATCCTTTGAATGGTATTGCCTTTTTCTTATTTTTTTTCCCTTGTAATTGAAGTGATGTTCTTTGCAGCTTTCAACACACTGTACAAAGATGTTAGAAGTCTTGTCTTCATTTTGAATGTTACCTTCTCTGGGCATAGAATTCTCATTGAAAAGAAAAAAGCAGCTTACTAGTTTTTCAAATATATCTACCGATTGTCTGCAGCTATTGATGTTTTATCATATAAATTCTGTTTCTTTCTTCTGGTACTTTGTAAATAACATGTGTTCTTCCCCTACTCAAGAGGTGCTTTCCAGATTTCTTCATTATTGCTTTTATTTTATAATCAATAGATATTTTGGGATAGATTTGTCATTATTCATTTTACCTGACCTTTATTAACATAAAGATTCATAACATTAATGATTTTTACCAAGTTAAGAAAGTTTGAAACTTATTTTTTATTCTTTCCCCTTTTCTCTTTTCCTTCTAAGGTTCTTTTAGCCGCTGAGGTTCTCACAAGTGCCGGGAATTTTCCATAGTTTTCTAATGTTTAATTTTGTTGTTGTTCACTTTGTTTAATACTAGCTTCCTCTGATTCTTATTTTGAAATATTTCTATTGCTGTATCTGATGACTAACTCCCCAATCAATTTTTCTATAACATCAGCTATTCATTTGAGTGAATTTTAAGTTTCATATTACCAGGATCATGATTTCATCTCATTCTATTTTTATTTGTTTGTTTGTTTGTTTGTTTGTTTGTTTGAGACAGGGTTTCTCTGGGTAGCCCTGGCTGTCCTGGAACTCACTCTGTAGACAAGACTGGCCTTGAACTCAGAAATCCACCTGCCTCAGCCTCCCAAGTGCTCCGATTAAAGGCATGCACCACCAGTGCTGGGCATTTCTTCTCATTCTTAAAGCATATGAAATTTGTTTCTGATTTAATGCTATTTGAGAATACAAAGATAATTCTCTCCACCTGTCATTTGTGTCTCCTTACATTGCTTTATGTACCTCCTAGCTTGAAATATGATTTTCCTGCTATTTTGTTAAATAGTGTCATTTTCCAATATTAATAATTATAAATTGCATCATATTAATTATATTTTTATTACTTAAAATACCATCTAGCTTTATGAGAATATGGTATATTATTTGAAATTAATTTTTAGGTTCATTTTTAAATGCAATTCAATAATGTGCAGGCTATGTTCATATTTAGACCCCAGTTTTCATGCCTTTCCTATTTGATTAGCTTTACATGTGGAGGTCTTTCTACTACGGCTTAGTAAAACATGAAATCTTTCCTCCTCTGTATGAATGGGAAATGTTGTTGTACTTATTTTCTTTCTTTCTCGTTGCTGTAACTTCTTGTACTTTTCTGCTTCCACATATCTGCAGATGAGTCCTTTGTCACACGCCCAGGTGAAATCTTCTGCTGACCTCAGCAGCCATCTTGGTAGGGTTATTTCTGTTACCATAAGCTCTGGCTACTTTGACCTTCCAGAAGGCCTAACTGCCATTGTGTCTAGCCAGGCCTCTGGGATTGTGTTTACCCTTCCACCGAGATACAGGCACATATGAGATGTTAGTTTGAGTGACTGTAGGTCTTGCCTCATGAGTTTCTATCACTCAGGGGTCACTGTTTTAGATTCCTGGTGGCAAAGATCTAAATTTTGTGTTTCATATATTTTGTCTATCTTTGTAATTACCTAAATAATGAAAGATGAATTTTACCTTCGGCGGTGTATCTCTGCCTAGGGCCTATTGAGGCTGCACTGAGTTCAGAAACTTGAATTACTCTGAACATCTGCCCTTTCTACTATGGTTTACGAGATGCTAGGGGACTTCTAGAGAAAGTCACATAAACGTGAACAATGGCGACACTATATTTTTATGGTCCTCAATTTCAGCTGCCTTCTTAGCTCCACTTCCCATTACAGCTATTTCAGATGTTTGCCAACTACTGCAAGTCCCCAATTCTAACTCTAGAATCCTTCTCTGAGCAAATTAACCTTTTTCTATGTTCCAGGGGGAGATTAAGGGTGTCAGGATGGAAATTCCTAAACTCTAGCATCAGTATGAACAGCAGCATGTCTCTTAGCAAGTCTGTCTGTTGTCCTCAAGAAAAATCTCCCTCATCTCTTTCTGTGATGTTGACAAGAGATTGCCTCATTTCTCTTTTTTTCTATATTTGGCTGCCCTTAAACTATTAATTTTTCTGATAATATGATTGTTGCAAACAAAGCTTTATGAAAGAGTAAGATCCATTCCTCATATCCATAAAATTAATAGCTTAACTTTACGGCAGCTACTGATGATACAGGCCACTATGCAGACAATTGCTGTCCTCTGAACAGCTAATTCCTTAGTTAGACCCAGCCAAGGCTAGTTTTGCTCAAAATCCTCCAGTGTCCTGTTCTTGTTCAAAGAAAGAGTCCACATCCTAGAAGGGCACTGAAGGCCACGCATAGCCTGGCCCTTCACCATCTCTCATGTCTAATAAGTCCTTGCAAACACACACTTTTTGTCATTTTCATGCTCCTTATAAAAACGTGTGTGGCCCATCCCTCTTCCCTGGAATCATCTTTCCCTGGTGCCTCTGTGGCTTGTTTCTGACTTTGTTTAGTCTGTCTTTTCAAATTCCCCCTTATTAAGCCTTCCTTAACTAATTCTATATAAAGCAGTAATATTCTGATTCCACCTAGCATTCCCTAGTAATATTTTATTCCATAGTCCTGACATTAAATATTATATTTCCACTATATATATATATATATATATATATATATATATATATATATATATATATATATATATATATTTGTTCATTATCTTTTTTTTCTCCACACTAGACTTCAAGTTCCTTGAAGATAAGTTTTGAAATTTTGGTTCACTGATCCTTTATAGAGCTGGAAACCAGTTCCCATCAACACAGTATTCATAGAACATGTATAGAATAAAGGATTCGGGTCCTTCTTTAGGTTACGTGCTCTGGTTTCCCAGATCATTGACATTTGTGTCTGAACTTGTTTCCAACTGTTCTAATAATTGTACTGGAAAAGCCTATCTTCCCAAAACTCTAGGATTCCTCTTTCAAGGCTTGGTTTTGAGTCTGTCTTCCCTGCTTTTTTTGAAGTAGTCACACTTTGGGTTTTCCCTGGCATGGACTTTGGTGAGACAGTTCTGATCCATCCTACTGTTTTTAAATTCCCAGATATGAGGAAGGTGAAATTGATAGCCTCCCATTCCCAGGAAATTGCTCATGTAAGACACAGACAGCTTTGCTCCTGGGAAATGAAAATTTTAAGTGAATCATAGAATCTCCATATTGCCTAAGAGAAGCACTTAAGTAAGCTTACACATAGAAGTACATTTTTTAAATTAATGAAAGGCAACTATTGTCTGTGTATTACACACAACATTTTAATATGCACGAACGAATTGTAATTTGTTTACTGTTCTTTACACAGCCCACTTTCCCCCCTGTTTATTGTGTTGTTCTGAGGACTGGAAAAGGGTTTGTATGGGCTCCTGGAAAGTTGAAGCACATACCCTACCCCGTACTTCTTTGAGACAGGATCTCGTTAAGTCATACCAGCAGGTTTGGCAGTTGTCCATCTTGCACTGAGTAGGTGGCAATCCAGGCATAGCCCACCAGACTGAACTGTGTTCTGCCTTCAGTACTCACTAACTGGTGAGAAATATTTTCTCGTGTAACAGCAGGAAGAGTTGGCTTATTCTCCATGATATTTGTGAACCTGCCCTTTTACTTTCAAATTCAAACATTGATTTTTAATTTACACTTCTTTTGATTTCACTACATGGAACGTTCTTGTACAAATGGTATTAAATTGCTATTTACTAAAGAAAGAATTAAAATTAGAATTTCTTAACCAAAAACCCTAATTATTTAAAACTCAATGTAATTTCCAAATTGTCTCCAATGAACTGTTCTAGTTTATATACATATCAGTAATGAAAATGGGTTCATAATTTTTTCCTATGCTCACAAGCATTGTGAATTTTCCTTATTTCCCACCTTCCTTGCTTACTTTGAACACAGTCCTCCTACCCCAGCCTCCCAAAGAGAAGGGGTAGGGATGACAGGCCTGGACCACTGTGTTTGGCTTTGTATACTTTTTTATTTTGTACTTGATCTAATAGTGAAAATTGTGGTATGTTTCTTAGATTAATAGTAATAGTAATAGTTCACATCTTTTAAAGAGTGTTTTTAATATACATGTTTAAAAATCACTTCATTATATTGATTTATATTATCCATATACCTTTCTTAAATTAATTTATCTTTCACTATCCGCTCATTTTTCTTTTTTTTTCTTTTTTTATTAGATATTTTCTTTATTTACATGTAAATTTCTCCCTTCTCAGTTTCCCCTCTAAAAAACAAAGAAACAAACAAAAACAACAAAAACAAACCTCAGCTGCCTCCCCACTCCCCATGCCTGCCACCCCACCCTCTCCTGCTTATAGGCCCTGGCATTCCCCCACACTGGGGCACAGAACCTTCCCAGGACTGAGGTCCTCTCCTCCCATTGATGATCGAATTTGCAATCCTCCACTATACACATTTTACATTTCTCGTTGTCATACTAATTCATTTCTTACTGTGTGATTCCTCTCAGAAACACTTTGTAGATATAGTCAAGCCAGTTATTCAAGCCTTACTATTTTATTTCAAAGTCCATAACAGTTTTCAAGTGTTCTGCTTTCACTGTGGCTTTGTTGAATTCTTATTTCATATCTGTTTTGTTATTAGTAGCATATATACATGCCTTTGGTATGGAGCATGAGTATAAGTAAGAGGACAACTTTGTGAGTTGTTTCTCTCCTTCCACTTTTATCTAGATTCAAGATTTAAACTAAGATCACCAGGAGTGTGTATCGGGGGGTTTACCAGCCATCTCACTGGCCATCATCTATCTATCTATCTATCTATCTATCTATCTATCTATCTATCTATCTATCTATATTTATATATATGTATATACATGGTGCTGGATTTTTAATATTTTTATTTTTAAGAATTTTATGTATTGTTACAATGTGTTTTGATCAAATCTAATCCCCATTCCTTCCCCCCTTAATTCCATTCCAGCCTCCTCTGCTTTTCAATTCCAACTTTAAAAAACAAACTGAATTCACTTAATGCTGCCAGTATAGGCATGGACATAGGACCATCTACTGGAGCATGTGTAGCCTCTCAGGGGATGCCTTTCTGAAGAAAGCTGATTCTTCTCTAGTAGTCATCAGTTGCCAATCGTGCCTCAGCTATGGGTAAGATTCCATGAGCCTCTTTCCGATACATGATGGACTTTCATCTGGCTTGATTCTGTGCATGTCTTATGCATGCAGTGAATAGTCACTGTGAGTTTATGTGTGCAATGACTCCATTATATCTAGCAAATACTGTTTGGCTGCTGACATCAAAGTCCTTTTATTCTCATTTAATCTCTTCTTATGCAGCAATTCCCCAGGCTTGGGAGGAGAGTGTTTAAAATAGGTTTCCTGATCTGGGATGATCACTTTACTGTCTGTTAATTTCTGTACATTGGCCAGTTATGGGCATCTCTGTTAATTTCATCTACTGCAAACAGAAGTTCTTCTAATGAAGGATGAGAAAAAAATTAGTCTAGAGATATAACAGTAAGTCATTATTGTCGGTAATGTTGTATGCTGGGGTTGGTGGCACACGGCATTAATTCTAGCAGTCGTGAAGTAGAGACAAGCAGAACTTCGTGATTTTGAGGCTAGCCTGGTCTACATTGTGAGTTCCAGGACAACCAGGGCTAAGTAGAGAAACACTGTCTCAAAACAAACAAAGAAACAAACAAAAATCAAACAAACAAACAAATGGAAAACACTAACTAAACCAAATCCATAGTCTCTTCATCTGTGCTTGATCCACATTCATAAGGGGAAGCTTACTCTTCTTCAAATGGGAAGGTTAGCATAATGCTAAGGGGCTAAGAGGATTTTACTGTTGTATTTTATTGATTCCTTTCTATATCAGTGTGTCTCAAATGGAAGGATGGGAGATGTGAGAGTCATAGTTTCTCAGATTTTTATGGCTATACCTCCAGACTAAAATACAATCCTGCAATGTCTTCCTTCATGATGCATATTAATCTAGAGAATTAATACTTTAGGACCATCAGTCCTTGAGAACAGACCTTAAGTGTTATGAGAACTTGATCAAATCATAGGAAAAAGAGATCAACATTTGACATGGATCATCTTAATTCTAAGCCATAGGACACTAATTTTTTCACAGAAATTTTGAAAATTTTATGATAAATTTATATTTCTATTGGATGAAAATCTTAAAATTTAAGATGTGAACGGTTATAGTTCTTTGTAATTTTATTTTTAGAGCAATCATTAATTGGCATATTCATCTTGTATATATGACTTATTACTAGCATGCAAAAACATTTCTGTTTTTGACCCTCGGCTTACTGATTCCTCTTTAAACAATGGTGATTCTTTTATTGAATGCTCTAAAAGGTTCTGCCAGTTTTAAACCCAGGAGGCTGGTACCCCATCTGTTTAACTGGAAACTATCTAATCCAAACAGACACTCCTGTCCTAAGAGGTACCTCTGGTACACTGTGAAACCAAATCTTCCATTCTGGATTGCACATATATCTCTCATTTTGACAGCAACATGGTAAACACACTGGGGTGATGGCACAGATGCCCTTGCCACCGTGGAGGTTTGCTGAATTCTATCCAAGTCCTAACAATAAAAGTTATAGAAGGCAGGAAGATATTCCAAAGAAAGAAACTGCCTTCGCACAAAGTGGTTGAAAGTTCACAACTTTGTTCTCCTTAGTTTTGAAGGTAAAGAAATCATTTGTGTTTGGAACAGACACAGTCCAACTTACATTATGGAAATAACCAAGAATTATCTAAGAATTCTAGGCTACAGTATGGAATGTATTATCAAGACTAAGAGTTTAGATTTGGCTTTATGGAAGAGCACATACCCAGCATGAATAATGCCTGTAGTTCAATTTCCACAAAAGCCCTAAGAGCTGAATATTAAAGTAGAACCAGATTACATTTTCAGCACAGATAGCATTTTTTTATTCCCTGCAAAATTCATGATGTCCTTATATTGAATCGCTGAGTAATATTCCATTGTGTAAATGAAGGAGAAGGGAGTAGAGGTGAAAAGGGGGCAAGACCAGGTATGAAGGGAGACAGGAGAGAGGTCCAGAGGACCAAGAAAAAGAATGGAAATATGCAGCTTCCTGGGGTGGGGGGGTGGGAGTGGGGAGAAACCACTAGAAAGTCCTAGAGGCCTAGGATGTGGGGCATGGGGGGTTTCCAGGATTCAATGTGGGTGACCCTAGGTGAAATGCCCAACAGTCAAATATGTAATCTGAAGGGACAACCTCCAGTAGCCAAATAGGACTATGAACCCACCTACAAAACTTTGACTCAAAATTGCTCCTATCTAAAAGAAATTCAGGGACAAAACTTGAGCAGAATCTAAAGGAATGGCCAACCAGTGACTGGCCCATTTCGAGATCCATCGCATGGGCTGGCACCTATACCTTACAATTATTACTGATGGTATGTTGTCCTTGCAGACAGAAGCCTACCATGGCTGTCCTCTGAGAGGTTCTACCAGCAGCTGACTGAGACAGATGCAGATACTTATAGCCAATCATTGGACAGAGAGAGAGCAGAGACCCCTATCAAAGAGTTAGGGGAAGGATTGAAGGAGCAGAAGGGGTTGGCAACACCATAGGAAGACCAACAGTGTTAGCTAACCTGGACTCTTGGGAGCTACCAGTGACTGAGCCACTAACCAATGTCCATACACATGCTGGTCTAAGGGCCCAGACACATATGTAGCAGAGGGATGCCTTGTCTGGCCTCAGTAGAAGATGCACCTAATCTTGTAGAGAGATGATGCGCGAGGGTGAGGGGATACCAGGGTGAGTTCCCTCTCAGATTCAGTAGTTTGAGTAACTTAGCAAAGGATTGGAAAGTCTAGATTTGTAGATGAGAACAGGGGTGTGTGCTTGTGTTAATGTGAAGAGACATTTGGCAAGTCTTGAACCTTGGGAATTTCTGAATGGCGCCATAAAAGGTTAACTGAAACTGAATCATTTGTGAACCAGCCTCTACCACTCCATGAGCACACTATTAATCTGTAACTTTTGTTTGCTATGTCATTAGACAGGCATGTCTTTTGTGTCTACCATGAATGATCCCTAAAAACAATGATGATCTTGTTTTGTTGCTTTTCTTTTGCCAAATGCTACAACCATAGTTTAGATCTGGAGGATCCAAGAAAGGCCCCTACATAAAGCTTGTTTTCTTATGGCATGGCTACTGGCAGGCAGTGGAACCTGTAAGAGACAGTGAAATGTTTCAAAGTCACCTGAAATGTGTTCTTGAAAATCATAGGGGTCCCTTGAATCATCTCTCTTCATGTTCCAGCTATGATGTGAGGTCCTCAGAAACCTAAAAGCAAAAAGTTCCCCTGAGTCAAAATAGCATATTTTTGTTTATAAGTGGATTTACTGCGCATTTGCTACAGAAACAGCTGACTAACAAACAAACCATTTTCATGACCTCATTACCCTTAAAATGTAGTTATTAATTCTGATAACTTGATCAGTGTTGACAGTTACTACTATTAAATGGCAAATAATATAGGTGATAAAGGAACTGGAAAGAACTGAGCATAGAAAGAATAATGTCTGTCTCCCAACAAAACCCAACTCTATACACACATGTATAGCCACTAAATGATTCAAGTATTTTTAATCATATAGGCCGCCTTGTCTGTCAACCAACCCTTTAACAATGAGCATTTCTGTTTAATAACACTGTTCATGCAATGGCACATGGGATAAATATGAGTGAAAATATAAGAACTATGATCTTTGTCTGTTTGTTTGTTTGGTTGGTTTGTTTATTGAGATAGAGCTTGTTTGTGTAGCTGTGGCTGTCCTGGTACTCACTCTGTAGACTAGGCTGCTCTCAAACTAAAAGATCCATCTGCCTCTGCCTCCTAAGTGCTTTAGGATTAAAGGCATGTGCCATCACTCCCTGGCTAAAGAATTATCTATGTAAATATTTCTTAAACTTAAAAAAATGTATTCACTGACATGACTTAAAATAATTCTTAATTATTTTTAAATAAGAAATGACTAAGGTGAACAAAGTATGAAAACAGATAAGGGGCTGGGTAGATGACTCAATAAAGTGCTTTCTAAGCAAGCATGAGGAGCTAAATTCAGTCTCGAGCACCCACAAAAATAGCTGGATAGGGCAGTATGGTCTTATGATCCTAGTACTGGGGTGTGGCCACAGGAGTACCATAGAGTTCAACAGGAAGGCAGCCGAGCCTAGTCGCTAAGCCAAGATCCCAGTGAAATGTCCCATTTCGGTTTTGATTTTGTTAATCTTCAATTGGATGGCTGCTGAGATTTTCTTCTTGACTCCACATGTACACACAAACACATACACATGTACATACATACATACATACATACATACATACAGAGAGAGAGAGAAATACACATACCTGTATACATGTAGGATCTTGCTTGAAAATCAAACACACATTTGTAACCCGACAAAACTTCTAATAGGTACATGAATAAAGAAAGTGAAATGTTCCTTGAAGAATAGAGAATAGTCAATTGATGTTTTTCTGTGGTATTATTGCTATCATTTACTCTCTTTTAAACTGGAAACTATATTTTGTTATTTACTAATTAAAGGAGTAATTTTTTTCTTTCAAACATATTATAAAATTATAAGATTTCCTGAATTTGATGCCTTCTTAATCCACTACAACACTTTCATTTGGTCACACAAGTTTGAAAGTCTTAGAGCTTCACAGTATATCCTTTGGTAGCTGAATCTTGACTGACTCCTTATCAGAAGTTTGAATAAGATTTTAATTCACAAGAAATAACACAAGAGGCATATTCTAGCGAAGCTCTGGTCCCCCAAACCTTCCTTAAATTGTCCTTTTTTTGTGTTCAAACTTCTGACCCAGTGTTGGTCCTCTTATCACATTTTAAAAATTATATACTGGTATAATTAGTAATACAGATCTGAATTCCTCATTAAGGGCAAGAACCAGATCTGTCCTTTTCTTCCCTATTAATCTAGCCCAGTACACAACATCAAACAGGTTTATTGAAAATAATTATCTAATGCCTGAAATACATAGCTATTATTTCTTGTACTGCACATTAAATTTGAAGGGAAAAGGTCACTTCTAAATCTAGGGATTTTACTAGGTGCTTCTTAGTCCTAGGGAAATTACTGAAAGAGATTGTGGGTTTTCCCTTACCAGCTTCCATTCATTTCAATAGTCAGTCAGCTCATCCATTGAATAGCACATTGTGATAGACTAGATTCTCTCAGGTACTGTTTTAGGAGCAGCAAATGAAAGACAAGGAGTTGTCTTTGTGAAATTTAAGTGTTTTCAAGTTCCTCTCTGTTGTCTCAATGAGGCTTCTTACACAGTATCAATGTTTCTGTCTTGCTACCCATTCAAGCCCTAGGCCTCACGTCTTCTCTGAATGTCTCACCCTTTACTACATGGCCTCATCCTCTCTCCTAGTTACAACAGGCCTGTGGCAAGGGAGCCTCACTCTTCACAGACATTGTAGGGCTTGTGATTTAGTGTACAAAACCCAGAATAAGTACCTTTTCTGTAGACTTTTTTTTTCAGGAGTTTCTCAGACTTTTGTTTCTGCTTTGTTTATTCTATGCTACCTTCACACTGTACCTCAGGCTACTGGCAAGCATCAGCATCACTTTAAAAGTAATTTAGGAAATAAGTGTTCTTTCTCTAGGGTGCAAATAAAAGGAAAAGCTGTGGTAAATAGCTAATGCAAGCAAAAGGTGCCTTGGGGAAACCCAAGAGTCATTTCTTTCAAACCAGCAATAACTTCTGGTACTACCAGTCCTGAGGCAGCAGCCGTCAACATTGTTTAAAAAAGCTCCCCCTTGGTGTTCTCATTAATTAACTGCACTGTTTGTTGATTCTAGATTGATTCAGTTTGTTCTCTGGAGAGTATTTGTGGAAGCTCAGTAATGCTTGATGCAGAATTTCATCTTCAGGCCCTAAATTCCCAGGATGGAGGTTTACTGGGACATATAGAAGAGAAGTAAAAACGAGAATTTGTTAGATAAAAATGGTAATCAAAATATTTTAAATTCAGATGTAATTTTTGAAGATTTTCCCTATAGGGCTAAAAAATTACCTGAAGCAAAGTTTGACTGACAGGCAGGCTTAACAAATACAACAAGACAAATGGTATGCAAAGCAGATAGGGAAGTATTTGTTGCTAATGACTTGAGAAAGCATTTTAATTAAGTTGTTTGCCAATTAATGCCTCACTTCTAACATTCCATAAATATTTAAACATTTCCTAAACTTACTTTCTTACAGAAACACTTGCAAATGTTATTGTAGACCTTCTTTGGGAATCTCACAAGACAATAAATAAATAAATAAGTACATAAATTTTAAAAATGTACTGTTTGTAAGAATATAACTGCTATTTTATCGTTGTAGCTATTAAACTTTAAAGTGTCCAATATTCCTAAATACTTCCTCCATCCTATTCTACAAAGAGTGAATAACAATTGGTCGTTTGTTGTTTTGAGCCTGTCATAGAAATTGAAGATATTTTGGGGCACAGAAAATAGTATATTTAAATACAACTTACTAGATCCAAGAAAACATTTTCAGATGATGGGCTAAAGTCCACCAAATGACTATTGTTAATAATTGAGCCAGTCCACTTAGAAATCTCCAAATTGCTACCTCCCTAACTGCAGAGAAACATGGGACATCACAGGAGTCCAGTCATCTTCACTGTACCAGATTTGAATTTAACTTCTAGGATAGCTATCATTAACTCCAAATTAATAAATAGCCCCTCTCTTCTCTTGTTAATTCCTTCTAGGAATGAGCATCCTTATGATTATTGTTTATTCGCCACAGTTTTCATGAAATGAAAGAATGGGGATGGGTCATGATTAGAATTCAGTCAGACTACAAAGGACTCTTGTCTCTTCATCAGTACATGGCATTCTTTTTGTATGACACAGTGACCACATCATCCTTCCATCCATCAACAAGCTGAGAGGCCTGATCTGCCTGGCACAGAAGCCATCAGCTCATCTGCTACCTGACTTGCTTTTGCAGGGGGTAGGCGGCAGCAGAGAAAGAATTCACTTACCCTGAGTCATTTATGTGGGAAATAAGAGGGGAGGGAAAGACACAAGGGAAGATTTCTGATAATGAAGTGTTTGCTCCTTCAGAGACTATGGGAGCCAGTAGGGCTGGCAGTGGAAGGTAGGTAGGAGGCATTCCTGAGCACCCATGAGGAAACCCACATCTGTGCATGCTTGAAGATAGTAGCACAGCATACTCCAGAGACCCTTAACAAGTGTCTCCAGCCACTCAACCCTTTGAACACATCACTGTCCCGATATCAGGAAAGCCAAATCATTTGTGTTCTGATGTGAGTGTTGAATAGTAATAACAAAATAGCTGCAGGAACTTAGATAGCTATGAAATGACCTAATTTGATTCAGAAAGTTCTGAGAACATGGTAACTTGCTTCTGTGTAGATGACATCTGACCATTGTGAAGACTGCCTCAAAGAGGTCATCATTTGCAGAGAGGTCTCCCACATGGACACACATTGATTTTCAGAAAACATCATTTGATGGTGTAAGAAAGGAATTAGATGGCCACTTTGCCATGGTCTTGATTCCCCCAAATTGTTATTGTTCTCTGTAGGTGATCATGGAAGTCACTGGAATCATGTGGGCGCCAAGACACCCTGTATGTACATGAAATGAACTAGATGACATTATCTTCTAGGTCCATTCTGTTTCATCTTATACTTTAAATCCTTAAGTCATTTGGTGCTTATGAATTAACTGGAGTTTAACTAGTAAAAAAGAAAAATAAATCCTTATATGATAGTTAATTTTATATATTTATATGTCAAATTTTCTGGACTACGGTATGCCCAGATACCTGGATAAGCATTATTTTTTTTTTTGTGAGATAATGTTTATGGAAGCAACTAACAATTGAATTGTTAGAGTGATGTTTTTTGTACACTGTGTGAAAATGTGTCTCTGTCCTTCCCTGTCTGCCTAAGGCACCTTCTGATTGGTTAAAATAAAATGGCTATCGCAAAAGGCAGAATTGTATTGTGGGACTTCCTGCAGAAAGAGGAACTCTGGGAAGGAGTCGGGTTCAAGAGGTTTGCCACGAGAACTCGAAGGAAGTCAGACACAGGAAACTGAGGAGAGCTAAGCAACTTGTGGAAGACATAGAATAGTGTAAACAATATCATCTAAGTTACAAGCTAGCTGGGGAGCAAGCCTAGCTTGAGGCTTAGTAATGAATACATATACAAGTCTCTGTGTCCTTATTTGGGAGCTGGAGTGCCCTTAGAAAAGCCCCGATCAGTTACATTGAATTTATAGAAACAAAGCAAAACAAAACAAAATGAAAGGAGTCAAGCTTATCCCCATCATTCAGCATAGATGGGGCACCTCCAATACTTTGGAGCTTGGATAGAACCAAAAGGAGAAAGAATAAAGATTTCTGTCTGTGTTTAATTGTTTTAGTGAAGGCTTCAGTCTCCCTCCCTCCCTCCCATCCTTCTAACGTTGCAGCCCTTTGATACAGTTCAACACTCCTGGTTCTCAGACTTTAGAACTATACTAGTTTGACATCAAAACACGCTTTTGGCTCTCAGACCTTCACATCCTACCACCATTGTGTGTTGAGAGTTTGTGGGACCTCTCAACATTTTAAATTTTTTTAAAATTTTTATTTCATGTGTTTTTACTGCATGCATATCTTTGTAATGGCGTCAGAGCCTCTGGAACTGGAGTTTCTGGAACTGGACCGTTGTGAGCTGTCATGTGGGTATCAGGAATAAAAACAAAAGAGAAGTCAGTGCTCTTAACCTCTAAGTCATCTTTCCAGCCTAGGACCTCTCATCTTTTATCATCACATAGAATTAATATAGTTACTACAATATTTATATATTACCAGTATAGCATTAAGAAATATTTTTTTTTCTCTTGTTGCCTATGTTTCTCTGCAGAACACTGGTTAACCCAACCCATATAGAGTGCACTAAACATTCACATAGGAGTTGGAGAAAGATGGCTAACATGAGGTGGTCCACATTTTGCTCCTTGGCTGTGAAGACTAGCCTAGCATGCTTGCTTTAACCTGGACAAACTCAAACCACATGCAACTGCTTTCAGATGCTGCCCAGCTATGCAGGTGTCTGCCTCTTTAGGATGGTGATGCTCATCCTTCTAATGTTGCAGCCCTTTGATACAGTTCTTCCTGTTGTGGTGATCCCAATCATAAAATTATTTTTGTTGCCGGGCGGTGGTGGCGCACGCCTTTAATCCCAGCACTTGGGAGGCAGAGGCAGGCGGATTTCTGAGTTCGAGGCCAGCCTGGTCTACAGAGTGAGTTCCAGGACAGCCAGGGCAACACAGAGAAACCCTGTCTCGAAAAACCAAAAAAAAAAAAAAAAAAAAATTATTTTTGTTGCTACTTCATAATGATGATATGAATTATAATGTGAATATCTGTGTTTTCTGATAGTCTCAGGTGACCCGCAAGTTGAGAATCACTGCTGTAGGTTACCTTCCCTAGCTTGTAGAAAAGCTGAAGGCACTTTTCTGACCCTAACCCTGGAAAGGATTTTTCTCTGCATTGGCTTAGTTGGAGAGCCAGATTAGAGTTGAGAGGCTCAGGCAGCTAAAACTTGAGAGGCAAACAATTAGAAGTGAGGAATACAGGAAAGAGATCCATCCGTAGCCTTCTGGAGTCTGTTGCAGAGCAACAACAACCTCATACAAGTGGACTTCTGCCTGATTGGCAAATGACCACAAGTGTAGCAAAGAGCATGATTCACAAAGTTCTCATAATAGAAGCCAGAGAGGAGCCCAGATAGATGACAGGGCTTAAGGGTGATCACAGAGCGTCATAACAAACAAAAACTCAAGAAAATTAAGGTCTCAGTGAAACCACTGAATTTTCATGATTTTTTAAAATTTTATTACATCCTAGTCTCTGGAACCTAGTCTCTGATTTACTTTCTGTAACAAATTCTAGCTTGCTTAGAAGGGGGTGAGTCTATCTTAGTTTATCGTCTTTAGTTGTCTCTTTTGAAATATACCTTGGGAGAGAGCAGTTGTATAGGGCCTTCAAACCTATATCCATACACAATACCACTACAATAATAGATGTTTAGATTTTTCTTTTGATTCTTTTCTTATGTAGTTGAAACAAGCTTGCAATAAATATAGGTTCTGATTGTCATAGTTTCTTGATGAACCATCATGTCGGGGCTCAGTAAATAACACCTCAAAATATAGCACTTTGGCATGTGGGTATGTTAATCTTTGTTTTAATTGGCATGTGACATTTGTGCACATTTATGCAGTGCAGCATTTTTTCAATGCATGTAGGTTATGTGTGATAACAAATTGATGCTTTCTAGGGTTGCAGGGATGAGTTCATTTTCTCTACCAATTAAAGAATTAAAGGGCAGGAAAGAAATGTTACTGGAAGTTTTTGTTTCCTGTGTCTGAATTCTATACCAAGGCGAAGGCTTGAGAACTAGCTGGAAGGAATCCACATTGAAACACTTTTAGCCTAATATGTTGCTTACCATAGTCCTTTGTTTCTTTTAGGGCAGTAAGAGGAAAATGTGGAGCAAAGGGCATGTTCCCCATGCCAGCACATGGTGATATTGCCATATGTGTATCAATTATTAGAACTATACCAGGCTACCACTTGTATTTTCAGATAGAGCACCCAGGGTCCTCTTGGACTCCTGCCTCAGTACTCTCAGTGCTAGGTCTATGAGCAGATGTCACCACACCTAGTATCACCATCACTTGAAGATGCATTGACATTTAGAGACACATAATCCAAACAAACTCACCATTACTAGACCATTTGGATGTTGATACTGGGGCTGTTTGTTTTCTTCTTGTCTGGTGGAACTTAATGTACTGTTCATATTTCTTTTTAGGGTGAACTAGATTAATTTCTAGAGAGGAGTTTCTTCTGGGAGAACAAGACTAATAGGGAGAGGAGACCAACATTTTTAGAAAGGAAAACAAACATTTGGTCTCTGTTGGGTCCAACTCAGAAGCCAGAGAAAGCAAAGACTCAACTGGAAGAAGTAAGCTGCCTGGGAGCAAGGGGACTGTAACATGCCATGCCTTTGTGGTAGCCTACCTCTTGACTCAGGTGTCAGAATGAGAAGGGCTTTCTTCTTGTTCTTTCCTTGTTCTTATTCTTCTGGTTGTTCTTATTCATGTTAATGGTCTTGGTCTTGGTCTTGGTCTTGCTCCTGCTCCTGTTCCTGCTCTTGCTCTTGCTCTTGCTCTTGCTCTTGCTCTTGCTCTTGCTCTTGCTCTTGCTCTTGCTCTTGCTCTTGCTCTTGCTCTTGCTCCTGCTCTTACTCTTGCTCTGGTACAGGTTCTGGTTCTGGTTCAGTTCGGGTTCCGGTTCATGCTCGGGTTCATGTTTGAGTTCGTGTTCATGTTCTGGTTCTGGTTCTCATTCACTTTCTTCTTGTTCTTGTTTGTGTTCTTGTTCTTCTTCTGGTTCTCCTTGTTCTTGCTCTTATGTGGGTTTGTTTTTATAAATATACTTTACTTATTTTTTGAGGATTCATATATGTATGTATATTTCAATCCAAAACATCCAAAATGTAATTTTTACATTCCCTTAAATTCAGGCTCCTCAGCCCCATTGATGTGGCTCTTCATATATTAGTGTGATATTCCACAATTCACAATGTTTCTAAGCTTTAATTTCACACTACTTTTGAAGATTATGTTGGAAAAAGGCTATGAATACAAAGGGGGATTCTATGTAGCAAGTATAGTAGACAGAAACATAACCCTAGAACCCAGAACTTGTGAATCCCTGTGAAGAGACTAGTTAAAGGCTTTGTGGAGTAGAGTTATCCAGGTGGACCCAATGACTACCTGGTGATTACTCTTCATAAGTGCTAAAGGAGAGAAAAAATGTCAGAGGTGGAGCTCAGTACCAAGACTACTGTTTGACATGCTCTCTGTACAGGCCTGAGGACAGAAGGGAATCTGAGCCTCAGACCCATTTGAAAAAAATAACAATAAAAAATAGCCCACAGACATCTTGGAATGCAGTTGTAATTCAAAGTGCTAGGATTATAGTGTGAACCACCACACTATATTTACACATATGAACATTATAAATACCATGGACTCACAAGAAGGAAAAAAGGGACTATTTTGACAGTGAAGGGAGTACCATAGACAATCATTTAGGTCAGAAAAAGCAACAGGCAAGTTCTGTACTGGATCCTCCAGGAAGTCTGATAGCTTCTGAAACTTCCACTCAGGCCAATGAGGACAATTCTGAAATAGAACTGTAAATCAATAAAGGTGTGTTGTTTTAAGCCACTGAATTTCTGGTTGCTTGTGTCAACAATAAAAGAAGTAAGAATTAGGAACTGGCCTGAATTAAAAAAGACAGAAGTCACTGCATAGAAATTTTGGTATTTACTGTGAGTAACAGGGAGAGACTCCAGGAACAGGCTAATTTGCATGGCTGCCCTGAAGCCAACCTCTGCCAGCATCTCTTCCAGAACATTGCTGCTTTTCTCTGTTGGCTGGAAGACACCCTCACACTCAGCAGTTTCCCTGAAAACTGACATAACCTTCATATTGTTCAGGCCTGTTAGAACTCACCTCACATAAATTTTCCATGCTGAGCCAGCATTAGCCACCAAACATCCGAGAACCAATTACAACAAATGATCCTAGGGACTTGCAGTCTCCCAGATGCATGGGGTGTTTGAGCTTGTAGGAGCATGTTTAGAATTGTTAGTCACAGGACTGTGTTCCCAAAGTTGGCTTAGCTATGTGTCTCAGCATTCATTAGAGATCAGTGACGGTAGCTACATTGTTGTTCCTTAAAATGCTTGGTAGAAAAGTTTGTTTTGCCCACTCTGTTGGATTCTTAGAGCTATTTGGCCAGCATAAAAAGCTTAGGAATCTCACTAAGGAAGTTTTAATTTATTTGAGAGATTTTTTAACATAATTATACTATCTCTTCCTTCATTTTCCATTTTCCACCCTCCCCACTACCACCACCAGCACTTCTTGCTGTCTTTCACATTCATGGCTTCTTTTATCATTAGTTGTTAATATATAGCTAATTAATACATATAATAATTATACACACACACATATATTTCTAAAAAAGCCAGCTCAATCTGCGTAATGTTAGTCAAGTGTCATGTATATTTTCAGGACTAACTACTCAGTGTTGGATCACCGAATGATGTGCTCTTCCCTGGAGAACACTGTCTTTCCCACTGTCTTTAGATGGCACTTTTGTCTCAGAAGAAGTGGAAATATGCAGTCTGTGATACTATGAATATTATGGGAGCTAGATTCAGGTGTTGTGAGCCAACTGAGGATCAGCTGCTGGATTTCCTTGAGTTAATTTTATACCCAGCTACTTTGCTGAACGTGTTTATCAGGTTTAGGAGCTCTCTGGTGGAACTTTTGGGGTCACTTAAGTATACTGTCATATCATCAGGAAATAGTGATAATTTCGACTTCTTCCTTTCTAATTTGTATCCCTTTGATCTCGTTTTGTGCAAAAGCACTGAATGATGGAGGTGTTATAATGCCAGATGCCTCCCTTGTCCTTGAGTGATGAAAAGGTAGACTGCTTGTGATTTCTAAGCCCTAAGATCGAGTGGTAGCAAAAGAGCCAGAGAGTAGACTCTCAGCCCTAGAGGACTAACTGAAGCCGAGTCGTGATGACTTGTGGCACTTGGGTTCCTTAGCAGATACTCATTGACCTTCCATTGTTAAGCAGCTTATCAGATTGAAACTGATATACGTTTGAGCCAAGGGAGGAAAGCTATGAGTTATTTTCTGTGGGACCAAGTCAATGTGACTGGGTTGTTGGAAGAATGACAGATAACAAAGCAACTTTTCAGGAAAAGGAAATCGGAATAATCATCATTCAGGAGGTCTACATCCTACGTGACGTCCAAACACGGAGGGTAAAGACTTGAGGTGGAGAGACGAGATTGCGTGTCACACTCATGCAAAGCAGTCGGTACTCATGAGACATCATAATATTTCATCTATTGAAAATTTTAAGAGAGGAATATACTGGATTAACTGAAAAGAATAAATACAGAAATTAACTCCTGGCATATCCTTTGTTCCAGGCTGTTATACTGTGTATTACAATCACCCCTATTGAATGGCTTCTGAAAGAGATTCTTGCATAATGACATTTTAGTCATTACTGTAATGTCAACAAACAAGGCAGATTAATGCTCCCAGTCCCAAGCTGTCTTGCACTCTGCTTATTAGGATTGTAGTCAGACCTTCATTAGAATGAATGGCATCCGATTCCATAAGGCGGTCACAACAGAGGCACCTTCTTGCTACGGTGTCACCCTGTAGATGACAACGCAGGCCATTATGAATGACACTCCACAACTCGTTACTTCCCACCTCAAATTGTAGTTAATCTTTCATCCAAACTGTACACATGTGCAGCTTTAAGTGGCCTATCACAGTAAGACCCAGCAAAGCTGCAAACACATGGAGACTGACAGAAGGTAAATTGCTTGTCAGGAGGTCTGTATTTCAATTCACAGCATATTCCAAACACGTCGTGGTGAATGCATGCCACAACAGCTGCTTTCATTGCTAACTATTTTTGATGTAAATGTCAATAAAGCCCCAGGCCCTTTCATATTTTTGGCCAAGAATGTCCATCTTTCCCTATGCAGGCTGGCAGGTGGAGCTCCATTTATCTACTCTTAGGAGCATGTCCTATAATAAGGATTGTCTCTGGAGGCCATTTAGAGTGATTGAGAGTAGTGATTGGGACAACAGGCTGCTGAATTTCATTGCTGGAGTGGCTTGACAGGTGACCGCTTTCATGCACTCTTGCCTGCTAGACATGAAATAAAAACACACACTCCCATCCAGTTCACAGGCTATTGCCTCCAGGTAGAAGGTCCCCACCTATAGTTCACTCCAGAGAGAAAATTAAAGTCATGCTTATTAAACAAACTTAAATACCACAGCAGGTCTAGGGCTTTTAAAAAGACAATGGTTTCATCGATTTTCTCTGAGATTCTGAATCAGAGAATTAAGCAAAAAATTGGCAAGAGGTGTGTAAAGCTTATGGACTTTCTTCCTTCCCCTGCGATTGCCTCTTTCAGTATACCAGCTGTTTGTACCACGTAATAAACTCACATTTACCTACTGTTCTGGGGAAGAAGAGCGTTGCCTGACCTTTTATACCTGAAAGCAAGCAAGGAAATTAAAAACCTACTCAAGGACACCACTTTGGATACATGTCATTCTTACAGAGGTGGCCAAGATATTTGTTCAGCCCATAACAAAGCCCGAGATATTTTTTTTTAAGAAATAATAATTCACTTTTATTACTATCCCTTTAGAAGTAACCCCTGTTGTGTTAGCAAATAGCCCAAGGGGCTGGAAAGATGAGGCGGTGGATAAGAGCCCTGGATGCCCTTTTACTTTTTTCACATAAAAGGAACTTGATAATTTTATTAGCTAATTTTCTTTAATTACATTTCAAATGCTATCCCCTTTCCTGGATTCCCCTCCAAAAAACCCCCTGTTCACTCCCTCCTCCCCCTGCTCACCAACCCACCCTCTCCCACAAATCCCCTGTTCCCTCCTACCTCTCCCTGCTCACCAACCTACCCGCTCCCACTTCCTGGCCTTGGCGTTCCTCTACACTGGAGCATAGATCTTTCACAGGACCAAGGGCCTCTCCTCCCATTAATGACCAACTAGGACATCCTCTGCTACATATGTGGCTGGAGCCAGGAGTCCTACCATGTATACTTTTTGGTGGTGTTGTAGTCCCTGGGAGCTATGAGGGTGGTGGTTAGTTCACATTGTTTTTCCTTGTATGGGTCTGCAAACACCATCAGCTCCTTCGGTCATTTCTCTAGCTCCTTCATTGGGGACCCGGTGCTCAGTCCAATGGATGGCTGTGAGCCTTCACTTTTGTATTAGTCGGGCACCGGCAGAGCCTCTCAGGAGACAGATACATCAGGCTCCTGTCAGCCGGCATTTGTGGGCATCCACAATAGTTTCTGGGTTTGACGACTGTATATGGGAAGGATCCCTAGGTGGGGCAGTCTCTGGATTGTCTCTGCAACTCTTTCCATGGATGCTTTGTTCCTACTTCTAAGAAGGATCGAAGTATCCACACATTGGTCTTCCTTCCTCCCTCCCTCTCTCCCTCCCTCCCTCCCTCCCTCCCTTCCTTCCTTCCTTCCTTCCTTCCTTCTTTCCTCCCTTCCTTCCTTTTTGAGTTTCTTCCGAACTTCTGGCCTAATATCCACTTGTCAGTGAGTGCATACCATGTGTTTTCTTTTGTGATTGGGTTACCTCACTCAAGATGATATTCTCCAAATCCATCCATTTCCCTAAGAATTTCATAAATTCAATGTTTTTAATAGCTGAGTAGCACTCCATTGTGTAAATGCACCACATTTTCTGTATCTATTCCTCTGCTGAGGGGCATCTGGGTTCTTTTCAGCTTCTGGTTATTATAAATTAGGTTGCTATGAACATAGTGGAACATGTGTCCTTATTACATGTTGGAGCATCTTCTGGGTATATGCCCAGGACTGGTATTGCTGGGTCCTCAGGTCCAATTTTCCGAGGACACATCAAACTGATTTCCAGAGTGGTTGTAACAGCTTACAATCAGACCAGCAATGGAGGAGCATTCCTCTTTCTCCACATCCTCAACAGCATCTGCTGTCATCTGAGTTTTTGATCTTAGCCGTTCTGACTGGTGTGAGGTGGAATCTCAGAGTTGTTTGATTTGTAGTTCCCTGATGATTAAGGATGTTGAACATTTCTTTAGGTGCTTCTCAGTCATTTGGATTCCTCAGTTGAAAATTCTTTAGGTCTAAACCCATTTTTTAATAGGTTTTTTGGTTCTCTGGAGTCTAACTTCTTGAGATTTTTTTATATATTGTATATTAGCACTCTATCAGATGTAGGACTGGCAAAGATCTTTTCCCAATTTGTTGGTTACTGTTTTGTCCTATTGACAGTGTCCTTTGCCTTACAGAAGCTTTGCAATTTTATGAGGTTCCATCTGTCAATTCTTGATCTTAGAGAATAAGCTATTGATATTTTGTTCAGGAAATTTTCCCCTGTGCCCATGTGCTCGAAGCTCTTCCCCACTTACTTTTCTATTAGTTTCAATGTATCTGGTTTTATGTGGAGGTCCTTGATCCACTTGGACTTGAGCTTTGTACAAGGAGATAAGAACAGATCGATTTGCATTCTTGTACTTACTAACTGCCAGTTGAGCCACACCATTTGTTGAAAATGCTGTCTTTTTTTCCACTGGATGGAATTAGCTCCTTTGTCAAAGATCAGGTGACCATAGGTGTGTAGGTTCATTTCTGGGTCTTCAGTTCTATTCCATTGATCTACCTGCATGTCACTATACCAATACCATGCAGTTTTGTAGCACAATTGCTCTGTAGTACAATTTGAGGTCAGGAAAGGTTATTCCACCAAAAGTTCTTTTGTTGTTGAGAATAGTTTTTGCTATCCTAGCTTTTTGTTATTGCAGATGAATTTGTAAATTGCTCTTTCCAACTATGTGAAGAATTGAGTGGGAATTTTGATGGAGATTACATTCAATATGTAGATTGCTTTCGGCAAGATGGCCATTTTTATTCTATTAATCCTGCTAATCCATGAGCATGGGAGATATTTCCATCTTCTGAGATCTTCGTTTTTCTTCTTCAGAGACTTGAAGTTCTTGTCATACAGATCTTTTACTTGCTTAGTTAAAGTCACACTAAGGTATTTTATATTATTTGTGACTATTGTAAAAATTGTTGTTTCCCAAATTTCTTTCTCAGTCTGTTTTTTCTTCATGTAGAGGAAGGCTCTGGTTTGCTTGAGTTAATTTTGTACCCAGCTACTTTGCTGAACTTGTTCATCAGGTTTAGAAGCTCTCTGGTGGAATTTTTTGGTCACTTAATTATACTATCATATCATCAGCAGATAGTAATAGTTTGACTATTTTCTTTCAAATTTTTATCCCTTTGATCTCCTTTTGTTGTTTACTTGCCCTGGCTAGGACTTCAAGTACAATATTGAATAGGTAGGGAGAGAGTAGGCAGCCTTCCTAGTTCCTGATTTTAGTGGGGTTGCTTCAAGTTTCTCTCTATTAAGTTTGATGTTGGCCACTGGTTTACTTTAGATTGCTTTTACTATGTTTAGGTTTAAGCCTTGAATTCCTGATCTTTCCAAGACTTTTATCATGAACGGATGTTGGATTTTGTCAAATGCTTTCTCAGCATCTAATGAGATGATCATATGTTTTTTTTTTCTTTGAATTTGTTTATGGAGTGAATTAAGTTGATGTATTTCCATATATTGTACCATCCCTGCATCCCTGGGATGAAGCCTACTTGACCACGATGGATGATCATTTTCATGTGTTCTTGGATTCAGTTTGCCAGAATTTTATCGAGTATTTTTGCATCGATATTCATAAGGGAAATTGGTCTGAAGTTTTCTTTCTTTGTTAGGTCTTTCTGTGGTTTACGTATAAGAGTAATTGTGGCTTCATAGAACAAATTGGGTAGAGTACCTTCTGTTTCTATTTTGTGAAATAGTTTGAGGAGTATTGGTATTAGGTCTTCTTTGAAGGTTTGATAAAACTCTGCACTAAACCCATATAGTCCTGAGTTTCTTTTGGTTGGGAGTCTATTTTTGACTATTTCTATTTCCTTAGGGGATATGGGACTGTTTAGATCATTTGTCTGATCTTCATTTCTCTTTGGTACTTGGTATCTGTTTAGAAAATTGTCCATTCCATCCAGGTTTTCCAGTTTTGTTGAGTACAGGCTGTTGTAGTAGGAACTCATGAGTTTTTGGATTTCCTCAGTTTCTGTTGTTATGTCTCCATTTTCATTTCTGATTTTGTTAATTAGGATACTGTCTCTGTGCCCTCTAGTTACTCTGGCTAAGGGTTTATCTATCTTGTTCATTTTCTCAAATAACCAGCTCCTGGTTTGGTTGATTCTTTGTGTAGTTCTTTTGTTTCTATTTAGTTGATTTCAGCCCTGAGTTTGATTATTTCCTGTTGTCTGCTCCTCTTGGGAGAATTTGCTTTTTATGTTCTAGAGCTTTCAGATGTGCTATCAAATTGCTGGTGTATGCTCTCTCCAGTTTCTTTTTGGAGGCACTCAGAGCTATGAGTTTTCTTCCTAGGAATCTTTTCATTGTGTCCTATAAGTTTGGGTATATTCTGGCCTCATTTTCATTAAACTCTAAGAAGTCTTTAATTTCTTTCTTTATTTCTTCCTTGACCAAGTTATCTTTGAGTAGAGTGTTGTTAAGCTTCCACATGTATGTGGGCTTTCTATTGTTTATGTTGTTATTGAGGATCAGCCTTAGTCCATGGTGATCTGATAAGATGCAAGGAATTATTTCAACAAGATTGAAATAATTCCTTGTTATTTCAATCTTGTTATTTCAATCTGTTGAGGCCCGTTTTGTGACCAATTTCAATTTTGGAGAAGGTATTATGATGTGCTGAGAATAAGGTATATCCTTGTGTTTTAGCATAAATGTTCTATAGATATCTGTTAATACATTTCTTTCATAACTTCTGTTTGTTTCTCATCTCTTTGTTTAGTTTCTGTTTCCATGATCTGTCTGTTGCAGAGCATGGGATATTGAAGTCTCCCACTATTATTTTGTGCAGTGCAATGTGTGCTTTGAGTATTGTAAAGTTTCTTTTACGAATGTAGATGCCCTTGCATTTGGAGTGTAGAGGTTCACTATTGAGAGTCCATCTTGGTAGATTTTACCTTTGATGACTATGAAGCCTCCCTCTTTTATCTTTTTTGATCACCTTAGGTTCAAAGTTGATTTTATTTGATATTAGAATGGCTACTCCAGATTGGTTCTTGGGACCTCTTTCTTGGAAAATTGTTTCCAGCCTTTTACTCTGAGGTAGTGTCTGTCTTTGTGAATGAGGTAGATTTCCTGTATGCAACAAAATGTTGGGTCCTGTTTATGTAACCTGATAGTCTATGTCTTTTTATTGGGGAATTGATTCCATTAATATTAATAGATATTAAGGAAAAGTAACTTTTACTTCCTGTTATTTTTGTTGTTAGAGTTGGAATTCTGTTCATGTGGCTATTTTCTTTTAGTTTTGTTGAGGGATTTCTTTCTTGCCTTTTCTAGGATGTAGTTTTCCTCCTTGTGTTGGAATTTTCCATTTATTATCCTTTGAAGAGCTGGATTTATGGAAAGATATTGCATAAATTTAGTTTTGTTATGGAATACTTTGGTTTCTATGGTAATTGAGAGTTTTGCTGGGTATACTAGCCTGGGCTGGCATTTGTGTCCTCTTAGGGTCTGTATGACATTAACCCAGGATCTTCTGGCTTTCAAAGTCTCTGGTGAGAAGTTTGATGTAATTCTGATAGGCCTGCCTTTATATGTTACTTGACCTTTTTCCCTTACTGCTTTTAATATTCTTTCTTTGTTTTGTGCATTTGGTGTTGTGATTATTATGTGACAGGAGGAATTTCTTTTCCAGTCCAAACTATTTGGAGTTTTATAGTCTTTTTGTATGTCCATGGGCATCTCTTTCTTTAGGTTAGGGAAGTTTTCTTCTATACTTTTGTTGAAGATATTTACTGACCCTTTAATTTGGAAGTCTTCACTTTCTTCTATAACTATTATCCTTAGGTTTGGTCTTCTCAGTGCGTCCTGGATTTCCTGGATGTTTTGGATTAGGATCTTTTTGCATTTTGTGTTTTGTTTAACTGTTATGTCAATGTTTTCTGTGGTGTTTTCTGCAACTGTTATTCTCTATTCTATATCTTGTATTTTGTTGGTGGTGCTTCCATCTATGGTTCCTGACTTCTTTCCTAAGATTTCTATCACCAGAGTTGTCTCCTTTTGTGATTTCTTAATTGTTTCTACTTTCATTTTTAGATCCTAGATGATTTAGTTCGATTCCTTTACCTGTTTGGTTGTGCTTTCCTGTAATTCTTTAAGGGATTTTTCTGTTTCCTCTTTAGGGGCTTATACATGCTTACCTGTGTTCTTCTGTATTTCTTTAAGTGAGTTATTTATGCCCTTCTTAAATTCTTCTATCAGCATCATGAGATATGATTTTAGATCCAAATCTTGCTTTCCCGGTGTATTGGGGTACCCAGGACTTGCTGTGATGGTAATCCTAGGTTCCTAGGTCAGCACTCCTGGGAGATCAGGCTTCTCCTGGTAAGACCTGTGCACAGAGAACTGTAGAACAGGCACACCCCCTGGTTGTAGATGGAGGCAGGATTGACCCTGGCCAACTGCTCTGCCACTTCTGTGGCCTGTGCCTCCTGGCCCTTAGAAAGTCACCAGAGAGAAAATGTTGATCTCACCTGTTCCTGGCGTCAGAGCACTCACTGGAGACAAGCTCTCTGCTTGAGGGAATTGAGCACAAGTAGCTGTGGAATAGGCACACCTCCTGGTTGTGGATGGATATAGAAAGGCTGTTATTTTGATTATTATGTGACAGGAGGATTTTCTTTTCTGGTACAGTCTATTTCAAGTTCTGTAGGCTTCTTGTGTGTTCATGGGTATCTTTCTTTAGGTTATGGATGTTTTCTTCTATATATTTTGCTGGCCCTTTGAGTTGTTTTTGATGATTTGTTTTGATAATTTATTTAATGCAGTACAATGCACTTAGTGTATAAATCACTTTTCTCATGTTACTTTTAGCATTTTATGTCTTTGAACTGATACTGAGGGTACAGAGTCATGCCTTTGCTCTGAAAGTGTTGACTAGATTGAGGACAAAAGCACTAGATTCAGCTTGTTCCCTCTGTCAAGGAACCCTAGCCAATTAAAATAAGCTAGGCAATGAAGGAAAATCCTCATTACTTATTAGCCTTGTCTGTTCGGAAACTTTTGACTTGTAAAGTGCAAGTGGAAGATCTAAGTGTTTTAACCCTTACTATCTCATTAACATGCAGTGAGATGAAATAGAAGGACAACAGTATCCTGTTGTTTTATGTCTACTGATTAGAAATTACTCCTCTAGACTCCAAAAGTGCACATAAGATGATTGTATCCTCTTGGCCACACAGTTCAGAATAGAAAAATCTGCCATTTTGAATACCGCATTCCCAATGATTATACTCATGTTACGCAAATATCTTGAATATTTTCTCTATGCTATTAGCCTAAGTCTAAATATTGTATATGAAGGTAAAATGTTTTAATAAATCAATTTTTAAAGCATTTCTATCACATTAGAAATTTCTATTATTACCTGTCATTTTGATATTTCCATCTTCCTTTTTCTAATAACCCCAGTGCTGCTTTTTGTCATTGTTTTGACTGTGACTAAATTTTGTGTAAGTAGAACCCATATGTATTTCTATACTGGGCTCATAAAATGAGACAGAAATAGCTAGCTATGGTGAAACATGCCTTTAATACCAACATCCAGGAGGCAGAGACAGGGGGAATCTCTGTAAGTTCAAGGGCTACATATTGAGCTCTTACCACTCTCCATAAAAGATAAAGACAGAATATTTTTTGTTTCTTGAACATTTAGTAGAAAATACTTGTGCAACTATTTGAATGATATCTATTTTAATTGACAAAGATTTGATATAACTTAATTCATAGTCACACAATTGATTTGATTCTCAAACAATTTTTTTTTCCCTAAAAGTTTCTTTCCTTTGTACGTGTTCATTTTCTTTGTTTTTGGAGGAATTGGAGGAGGGAAATCATACTTAGAATATATTGCATGAAGAATCTATTTTCAATAACAGATTAAAATACTTTACTTTTTAAAAATTCTTTGAGGAATTCATGTATGTGTGCAATGAAATATGGTCAATTCTACCCACCCCTTCTTCCTAATTTTGTGTATTTTTTTTTTTGATAATCTTACAAGTTCAATATGGGATCTCCACATGTGCATAATAAGTATGGAGTCATCCACTGAACCAAAGCAGAGCTCCCAGAGGCTATGCCCTCAAAGAAGAATAATTCTACCTCTTTCATCAGCTATCAACTGCCAGTAGCACCCCATCCTCAACCCAGCAATGAGAGCTGAGGCTTGGAGAGCATTTCTCCCAGCTATGCTGGAATTTAGATTTTCTTTGATAGCATTTATGTTTTGTGCAGGTACCCTCAAGCAAGATCTGAATTGAATTGCTGAGCATCTCAGTTCCAGAAGACAGCATCAAACAACACTCCTCCCATCCTTCAGCACTTACATTCTTTCTTCCTCCTCTTGTATCATGTTCTTTAAGCCATTACAGGGAATGAAGAGGTAAAAGAGATCCCTAGTTTATGCCTTAACAGGCAGTTTCTTCCTATAAGTACATTGTCCAGTTCTACACTGACTGATGCCCAAAGCAGGTAGCAGTTCCTCTGGACTAAGAGCAGGCATGATTTTTAAGGATAAACATAAATATTTAGAAGACAATTTCACAGCATGGGCTTTACCAAAATAAAAATGTCATAATTTATCCTATATTGCCCCTATTTTCCTGTCTTACTTATTATCCAGAACATTTGGCATATTATTGAATATGATATATGTTATATTTGTTATTTTTATTTATTGTGCTGTGAAAGTTTTACTCTTATTTCTCTACCATGGTTTATAGTCTTTTAACCTAGCAATCTTTCAGTATATTTGCTGGAACTCTCCAATTAACATTGTATCTTAATTATTCTTTTTATACTTTAATCTCATTTTTCTTGGTATCTAACACTGTGAGTAATTTTCATAATTGTCTCTTTTTCTACTATTCCCAAACAAGACTAACTGATAGTACTGGTAATTTTGAGGTTACATTTCAAATTTTTGCTTATTTCTATTTTTTAACTTTTAGATATTTAATTATAGATGTTAGGAGCTCTTCTACATTTAAACTTTTTATCATAAAATTATTTATAAAATTATTATTATTTTCATTAATATAATGTATTTTTATCCCAAGGTCATATTTACTTTGACTATCTTTTGAAGTATGACTTTCTGAAACTTTGAATTATTTTATCACTGAGGAAATGCATTCCCAGCATAATCTCTGTTTTGTTATTGTTCTTGTTTTATTATTTTTTGATTTGAGACAGGATTTCTGTGTATCCCTGGATGTCCTGCAGCTTGAACTCAGAGATCTTCCTGTCTCTGGTATACCAGAGAACATCCCAGCTTCCAAGGTTCAGGTATTAAAACTGTGTGCCACCATGACCTAGTCTTATTGCAATTTGATATGCCTTGTCTGGTTAATACCTCTAGAAAGCCTGTCCCCATTTGTGAAGGGATACAGAAGAGAAATAGATCGAGGGGAGAGGGGAGGTTTGGGCTAGAGACTGGAAAGTAGAGAAACTGTGGTCAAATTGTATTGTATGAGAGAAGAATACATTTTTTATAAATGAATTATTGGTATTTTTATTGCATAGGCCACCTCTTACGTGGTGTTTTGTTTCATGTGTCTATTTCTTGGATAAACTGATATGTTTCATAACATTTTCATGCAAGTATATCAGCTTCTTCAACAATACTAATGCTATGTCAACCTCCCCATCTTCATCCTCTTCCTTAGTAGTCTCAATTGTGTATATGTGCATGTGCACACACACATATACACACACATACATAAATTTGTCCAAATTTGGGTTATTTTCTTAATATGATGATCACTGGCTTTTTATCAGTTTCCCTGCAAATGTGATTTTACTCTTCTTAATGGAGGAACATATTATGTATATTTACTACATTTTCTTTTCCTATTTATTTATTCATGCTTATTATGATCATTATTATATTTTAGAATATTTTCACTTGTCTTCTAAGATCCTACTTCATGTCTCTATGGTGGTCTGGAGTTTATGTTTTGTCAGTATTAAATGCATCAACTGTACAATCAGTATATAGTGTGCAGCATATATTATTCACTGTTATCAATGCAATCAAGCATTGACATTTCCTATACAAATGACATCTCTAAGTAGCTGTCAGTTGCATCTTTCTCACATTTCCCTTCTCACACCTGCTTATGAAAAAATAATAACTGCCTGAGTCTCAAGAGGAAGGCAAGCTTTAGTTTCTGTTGTCACATGGTACACTATAATTCCTTATGCAATAAGAAATAAAATTCATGATTATATAAACTTTCTAAAGTTTTATTAGATATTTTTTATTTACAGGTCATACAATATCTCCTTTCCCAGTTTCCCCTCCAAAAAAACCCAAAAAACAAAAAAACTAAAAACAACAAGAACAAACCCCTGTTCCCTCCCCCTTCCCCCTGCTCACCACCCCACCCTCTCCTGCTTATTGGCCCTGGCATTCCCCTACACTGGGGCATAGAACCTTCACAGGGCCAAGGGCCTTGCCTCCCACTGATGACCAACTTGGCCATCTTCTGCCATACATATGCTTTTGGAGCCATGAGTCCCACCAGGTGTACTCTTTGGTTGGTGGTTTAGTCCCTGGGAGCTCTGAGGGTACTAGTGGATATTAGCCCAGAAAATTGGAATACACAAAGTATAATCCACAAACTACAAGAAGCTCAAGAAGAAGGAAGACCAAAATGTGGACACTTCATTTCTTCTTAAAAGGGGGAACAAAATACCCAT
>NW_022196899.1:12534499-12559358 GCF_008632895.1 Mastomys coucha
GAAGGAGCTAGAGAAAGGACCCAAGGAGCTGAAGGGTTTGCAGCCCCTTATGATGAACAACAATATGATTATATAACCTTTTAAAAATTGTCTTTACCAATTCTTGGTTGCAAACCCACTTGCTCTTTGGTGCTGTTTGGTTTCTCTCTGTTCAGTTAACTTATTTTAAGAGCTGTAGTTTAAAAGACTTTTTAGTTTTTGCCTCAATCTAATACTGAAAACTTAGATGGGGGTGGGGTTAAAGAATTATGGCTACTAGAGAATGGGAAAGTAACTTCTTTGAGGAGGTCATCGTAGGTTGTCTTTGAGCCAGAGGATGTCCTCACTCCCATGCAAATATGGATAAGCTTAACTATACTCAACAGGTTATTAAAATAGTAAAGGACCTGAACTTCAGAAGAAAATATGTTGGGAGACAGAAAGGAGGGAAATGGGTGAATATAATCAAAGTACGTTGTATACATGTATAAAATGCTCAAATGATACAAAAATTTATGTGCCATTTATAATTTCAACAATGTGGTTAAGGTATAATTTGTATAGTTAGAAATTCATCAATTGTAAGTATACAGTTAATGAGTTTTCAGTAAACTTATACATATGTGCAGTTAACACCATGATCTGACTCTATAACATTTCATGCCCCAAATTGGCCTGATACCTCTTTATATTATTTTCTATTCCTCTCATCTTTCTACAAAATTATTGACTTGATCCCCACCACCACCACCTTGGGATATTAGATGTTGATGATGGCATTGAGAATCTTTTGACTATATGATGCTTTTATACCATCCTGAATTACCCATCCAACTCTTGCCCTTTTGAAGACTGGATTGCTAATCTTAAAGAACAAATTCATCTTACCTAAGAGTCTCCAGTTACTTTTGTAATATGTTGTTCTCATTTTGATTATCCATGCTGTTTTATTCATGCTAATTGATTTCTACTTCCTTCTCTAGGAGTTCTATCATGTTTCAAAGGCAGATAAGTTCACTGAAATCTGTAAGTGACTGACATCGGGTCTGAGTGTGTTCACTCTATATGGCATGATATTTTACCAGTATGTTTCGGTAAGAAGACTCTTACATTGTACTCATAAGCATGAAATTGGATAATGCACAACTTTTAAGGAAAACTCTGAGCCAGTTTAAATTTTTTCTTATCCACATGGTAAGCTAATGAATTCAAGCTACAGAAATCTTCTTAGATGAGCTAATAATTATAATAAAAATACCAGTAAAAGGACCTTAGTTAATGCTAACATCATATGGAAAAGAATAGTGTTAGCCAATGTCCATTTTATCCAAGTTATTTCAATTTGTATTTAATTTGGGATCATCACCAGACTTTTCAAGACAGCTATATTACTTGAACACTTTCCTATCTTTTCTTTTAATTGTTCCAAAGCTTCCAGTATATCCATAGTTATAAATCTTCTATCACAATCAACTTCAAAACATTTTAGTTATTTCTAAGAAGGACACCAGGTGCGGGGGTGTGATTATTCATGGCTGCTCCATTCTCTGCAGGCAAGGAAACTAGTCTTTGTTTTTATATATATTTGCCTATTCTTGGCATTTCACATAAATAGAACTAAACAATATGTGGACATTGGTACTTACTAGTAAATTGATATAATGGTCTCAAGGTTTCGTATATTGTAGTCAATCTAAACGTTCATCAGATGATGAATATTTTGAGTAGTTTTTTTTTTTTTTCGAGACAGGGTTTCTCTGTATAGCTCTGGCTGTCCTGGAACTCACTTTGTAGACCAGGCTGGCCTCAAACTCAGAAATCTGCATGCCTCTGCCTCCCAAGTGCTGGGATTAAAGGCGTGCGCCACCACCGCCCGGCTGAGTAGTTTATTTTTATCAATAACAGTACTAAAGGGCATGTGCCCATGCCCGTGCCCACGCATGTGCGTATGCACATGCCTGTGTATGTGTGTGTGCATATGTGCATGCATGCACACGTGTGTTTGCATATGTGCATGTGTGCTTAGGAGTGTACATGTACCTTATTCCCTCTTTAGTATCTACCCCTGGAACCTATAATTATATACTGAATCACTGGAAGAACTGCCAAATTATGTTCCAAGGTATCATGCTGTGATTTATATCACTACTACCACTCTATGAAGGTTTTGTGTTTTAGGAGTCCTTATTAAATAGGTAATGCATTTCTCAGCAGTTTTCTGGATTATCCTTATAATTTCTTGAAAGTATATTCTTAGAATGGGACTTTTATTTGTTTGTTTTTTGGTTTTTTTGGTTTTTCAAGACAGGGTTTCTCTGCATAGCCCTTGCTGTCCTGGAACTCACTCTGTAGACCAGGCTGGCCTCCAACTCAGAAATCCACCTGCCTCTGCCTCCCAAGTGCTAGGATTAAAGGTTTGCACCACCACTGCCTGGCTTGGAATATATTTTTAATGATATTTAGCTTGCCTATTTTGTTTAGGTATTTACACTTTTAGCATCATATGTAAAATATGATTGCCCAATCCAAGGTCACAAATATATGCCCAAGTTTTCTTTAAGGAGTTTTATGATTTTAATTCTTTGAGGAATTGATCCATCTTTGGTTAATTTCTCTATATAGTTTAAGATAGGAGTTCAATTCATTATTTTCATCTCAATATCCAGTTGTCCCCTGTGACATTTGTTGACAAACAATATTCTTTGCCATTCAAGATGTTTTAGTTTCTTTGTTGAAAAGAAATAGCTGCAATATATTTGGTGATGTTTGATTCTATTTCATAGATAGATATGTCTTATTCTTAGTTGCAATGTACTGCTTGGTTACCAAGTTTATAGTAATTTTGAGAACAAGAAGTGTGACTCCCAAAATGTACTACTTTAAGGAACTCTTCTCCTGGTTCTCAGTTCACATATTAGGTCCATTCATTGATTTCTCCAAATTAATGAGTTGGGACTTGGGAGAAGATCACGTTGATCCTGGGGATTGATTTAGGTAGTGTTTTTAATTAGCGGTACTGTGTCTTCTCATCTATGACTTGGTGGGATAGGTGGGGCTCATTTACGTCTTTCTTCCTTTCAGTCTTTAAGTAATGTATTCTTTTCATGAGATTACATTTTTTAATTTCAGCTTATCTACTTATATAGAAATATAACTTTTAAAACGCTGTTGCAATATCTTACAACATAAAATTTTGGTGTATTCCTAAAGTTTCCTTTAATGAATAAAAATAAAAAGCGAATCTTTTAAACACAAAATCTTTAAGAAATAAGTAGTACAAGTTAAGGTTTGCTTATACTTGCAAATAAAGCAAGGTTTAAGGCTGCATATGAAGATTGCTAACCGGGGTATCAAGGATTTTCTGACGAAGTCTTTATCTTAATTTAATTAATAGCTAACAGTTGTAAGCTAGCTAGCTCATTCTATATAATGGGAGGCTTTCATTTTTCTTTCTATTTGGGCAGGGTCTCTGTTATGTCCAAAGATAACCCCCAAATGGCAGTATCCTAAATGACAGTCTGGCCATGGGGCATCTAGTTCCCTATAAACTCAAAGGGGCCATCAATCAACCAAAGCCCAGAAGCTTGCTCCCAGGCTGGTCTAGCCTGGGAGCTCTGCTCCCACTACTCTGATTCCCAGGTTGTTCTAACTTATAGGTTGCCTCTCATCTCAACATACCCCCTTGAAACTGACAAACCTCTCCCTTTCTTTTGCTATTATCTGTCCACTGTCATTTACAGTATCACTATAGAGCTCTAGTGGAGGGCCTGGAACTCATTTTGCAAATCAGGGTGGCCTGTGAGGTTAATGTGTATGGGTGTATGTATGTATGTATGTATGTATGTATGTATGTGTGTATATATGTATGCATGTAGGCATATTAAATATATATGCGTGTGTGTATGTGTATGTATATATGTGTATATATGTACATATATGTATATCTTACATCATGACCATAGTTTCCCTTTCCTTTTTTCCTTCCAATCCCTCTGCCCCATCCACTCCACCTCCAGATCTCTTCAGAATAGGGCAAGGCCTCCATGGATATCAACTATCTATGGCATATAAAATTTCAGTAAGATGAGGCACATCCTCTTCTATTAAGGAGAGACAAGGAAACTCAGTAGTAAGAAAGAGTCCCAAAGGTAGGCACAGAGTCAGAGACAGCCCTACAGTTCAGAGTCCCAAACAAAGATCAAGCTACATATCTATAACATGTGTGCAGAGGTTCTAGGTCTGTACCGTAAGTATTCCCTGGTTCAGTTTTTGTGAGCGCCTATGAGTGCAGGTTAGTTGATTTGGTGTATTTCCTTGTGGTGTCCTTGACCAATCTGTCTCCTGCCATCCTCCTCCCTCTCTTGCTTGGGATTCTCCAAGCTCCACTTAATGATCCACTGTGAGTCTCTGCACATGTTTCCTTCAACTGCTGGGTAAAGCCTTTCTGATGACAGTTGGGCTAGGCATCAATCTATAAGCATAGCTGAAGATAATTAGAAATCATTTTCTATCCTAGATGTCTGGGCTCTCCATCCTCTGGGTCCTTGTGCTGCAGGTAGTATCAGGGGTGGGCTACCTTTTGTGGCATGAGTCTCAAGTTGGACTAGTCACTGGTTGGTCACTCCCACAAATGTTGTGCAACCTTTACCCGAGCGCATATTGCAATCAGGACAAATTGTAGATCGAAAGCTTTGTGGCTGGGTTGGTGTCCCAGTCCTACCACTAGAAGACTTGCCTGGTTATGGGAGATGTAGGCTACTTATCCCACGTTGTAAGGAATGTTAGTTAGAGTTGCTCTCATAGCTTCCTGGTAGATTCTATTGCACTAAGTTTCTACCTCATCCCAGATGACGTGCTTCCTGCCCCCATTCCAGTTGTCTTCCCCAGTAATCTCTTCCTCCCTCCACCTAATCCCTCCTGCCCCTATCACCATCTTCAGGTCCCACCTCACTTCCACCCATCCACCCAAAACGTCTATTCTATTTCCCTTTGAGTACACACCAGGTTTGTCTTTCTGGGTCTGGGTTACCTCATACAGTTCCGTCTAGCTCCATCCATTTCCCTGAAAACATCAAGTCATTGTTTCTAACAGCTGAGTAATACTACATGGTATAAATTAAATGTTCAACATTTTCTTTATCCATTATTTTATTGAGGTACATCTAGGTTGTTTCCTGTTTCTGGTTATTATGAATAAAACTGTTAAGTGAGTATCCCTGTGGTAGGATGAAGTGTCATTTGGTTATATGCCCTGGAGTGGTATAGCTGGATCTTGAGTTAGATTTATTCTCAATTTCCTGAGAAACCACAGATAATTTCTAAAGTAGATGCACATGTTTGCTCTCCCACCAGCAACGGAGGAGTGCTCCCCTTGATCCACATCTTGGCCAACATGAACAGTTGCTTGTGTTTTGGATCTTAGCCATTTTGCAGATATAAGATGGAATTTCATTTTGTCCCTGGTGGCTAAGGATGTTGAACATTTCTGTAAGTACTTCTCAGACATTTGGAATTCCTCTGTTGAGAATTTTCTGTTTAGATATGAACCCCATTTTTTAATTGGATTATTTACTTTGACGATATCTGTTTTCTTGAGCTCCTTATATATTTTGGATATTAGCCCTCTGTCAGATGTGGGGTTGGTAAATTCACATTCTGTCGGCTGCTATTTTGTCTTTTCGATGGTGTCCTTTACCTACAGAAGCCTTTCAGTTATGTAAGGTCCCATTTGTTAATTGTTGATCTTAGCACTGGCACATTAGTGTTTTGTTAAGGAAGTTGGCTCCTGTACCAGTGAGATCAAGGTTATTCCCCACTTTGTCTCCTATCAGTTTAGTGCATCTGGTTTATGTTGAGATCTTTGATCCACTTGTACTTGAGTTTTGTGCAAGGCAATAGATATGGATCTATTTGCACTCTTCTATATGCAGACAACCAGTTAGTCTAGCACCATTTGTTGAAGATGCTTTCTTTTTTTTTTATTGGCTTCTTTGCCAAAAATCAAATGTGCATAGGCATGTGTGTTTATTTCTGAGTATAGTAGTCTGGGTTGATATCTGTGGTTTTTTTAGTGTCTGCAAAACATCTGTACAGGTTCTTCTTGCTTATAGAGTCTCTGTTGAGAATTCATGTGTAATCTTAATACATCTACCTTTATATGTTACTTGGCCTTTTTCCTTCACAGTGTTTAATATTCTTTCTCTGTTCTGTATATTTAGTGTTTTGATTATTACGTGACAGGCAGGGTTTCCTTTTCTGGTATGATCTATTTTCTGGAAGCTTCTTATATGTAAGGCCTTCTTTCTTTGAATTAGGGAATTTTCTTTTATGATTTTGTTGAAAATATTTTCTGGGCCTTTGAGCTAGGAATATATTATTCTTAGGTTTGGCCTTTTCATTGTGTCCCATATTGCCTGGATGTTTTCTTTTCTGTCAGGAATTTTTTAGATTTAACATTTTCTTTGATTAATTAATCTATTTCTTCTATCAAATGTTCAATACCCGAGATTCTGTCCTCCATCACTTGTGTTCTGTTGGTGAAACTTCAGTCTGTAGTTCCTTTTTGCATACCTATATTTTCTTTCCCCAAGATCCCCTGTGTTTGTATCTTCTTTATTGCATCTATTTCCATTTTCAGGTCTTGAACAATTTAATTAATTTCCTTAACCTGTTTATGTTTTTCTACACTTCTTGAAGAGATTTATTCATTTCCTCTTTAAGGTATTCCTTCATCATCATAAGACTGGATTTAAGGTAATTTTCTTGTGTTTCAGCTGTGTTGGAGTATCTACTATTTGCTGGACTAGGATAAATAGGAGGAACTCATGGTGCCTGGTTGCCCTAGTTGTTGATGTGGTATTGTATTCTTACCCTAGCCTCTAGTCAGCTGGTTTGGGATTATTATAGATGTAGGTGCTGATTTATGAGTCTAACTTTATTAGATGCATATATTTTGGATGTTTCCCCCGTGCTTTCTATTTTATTTCTGTCTCTCTGCGTGGGCTGGGTTTTGGTGACCAGTGACTCTTCAGGTCCACCAGGGTGTATCCGTTTGTTTTTTTGGTGATCTGTGTGACCATTAGGGGTTTGGCTGCTCATGGATTCCAAGGATCTTTGTGACCTCTAGGGGTTTTGGTGCTCATGGGTTCCAAGTATCTGTGTGACCTTTGGAGATGTGGGTATCTGCTTGGCCTCTGAGATGTCTAATAGGGCAAGGCCTCCAGTAAAGCAGAAGTCTCCTGACAAAAGTTGTGGGCTGAACTTTGGAGCCCAGAGGAGGGTTTGTAATTTGAGGTTTCTGGGCAGGCAATAAAAAGAGTTAGAGTTTGGTGGGTGGTGTGTTACCTGGAGTCCCTGGAATAAGCCTCGTCTCTTGGAAAGTACCTGTAGTTGTGGGGTGGAGTAAGAAGACCGGTGGATGGGTGCAATTTGGGGCTTTTGGTCAGGCTTTAAGAAGAATTAGCAAGCAGTGTGTGGTGCCTTACGTGGGGTCCCTTGCAATGACATTGCTTCTGGGCTCTTCAAGTTTTCTTGGTGCCAGATCATGTCAATTTCAAATAGTGGTAACTTTACTCTTCTGGGGCATCTTTTCTTCCTCAACTGCTGTATTATCTTAGTCTTCAATATAACTTTAAGAGCACCTCACATGAAAGACATACTTTTTTATAGCCAATCTAAGAGAGAAATTACTGTCATTCAGCATTACCTGCAATGTCATCTCTGGGTTTTCATAGGGACTTTTTACTAGATTGAGGTCTTACTTTCTGTTACTACTTTGGCTCAAATTTCTACCAGGTAAAAATGTTGATTTTTCATGTTTATTGAAATGATAGCATGCCTCATGTCATTATTGTATTGATGCGTAGTACACCATGGTTATTGATTGCCACTATAATTATATCTAATGATGATGGGTAAGTGATCTAATTTTGATGTGTTTGTCAGGAAATAAGTATCATTTTCAATTAAAAAGTATATGATTGTGTGTATATGTGCATGTGTACATACACACACATATGAATGATAAGAATGAAGCATTGTTGTGTTAACAGGATTTGTTTACACAAAGTGGGAACATTTTATGTGGGCATGAATACGTATGGAGGTCAGAGGATGTCTTTAGTACTGACACTTCAGATGCCATCCACCCTTTAATGAGACAGTCTCTCTTGATAGCTATGTGACTCTCTTGTAGGCTATGTGACTATGTGGAAGCCAGGAATCCATCCATTTCTCTCACCCCAGCATTGGGATTACAAACATGTGCCAAGGTGTCCTGCTTTACATTTGAATTCTGGTGATTGAACTCTTGCTTTTACAGCAGCACAAGCAGCATAAACATGGTGCTATCCCCATTGCCCTTGGGAAAATGGGTCAATGAAGCAGGTAGCCTAAGACAGCTTAGAACACAAGACTGGATTAAATTTAAAAAGTAAAATGTGACCATGATAGGATTATAGACTCCTGAGTTTCTAGTTAATACTATGGTAGCAGTAAGGGGAAACTATACTTGAATTATATATATGCTCAGTAAATTTACCAACTGCATTCAATTCAATAAATTCCTGTGACATAGATAACCCCTCTAATTTGGGTAGGTAAAGTTTAATATCCCATTGTAGGCTTTGAATTTTCCAAAACCAACTTTAATTATGGTTCTTTAATGCTTCATCCTCTTTGCTAGCCTACCACCTGACAGAGGTAGGGGAAAAAGAAAGGTAAGTAAGAAATGAGGATTGTGGACCTGTTTAGAAATAGTTCTTTGGGGCAATTAAAATCTTCATTGTCAGGAGTTCAATCCACAAGCAAAACATCAAACATGAATCATCAGCAGTCATCCAGTCCACTCAGTAAACACTAAACATGAATCAGTAGCAGTGACTTGAAGACAGGGAAACTGCTAGGCTCTGCTGACAGGCAGGAGTCTGCAGAAGTGTCAAGATGCAGCTGGAATACCACCGGAAAGGTGCGGTTTTTCTCTACAAAGTCATGACAAGCAATGATCAGCCATGAAAGCAAGGTGAACCAATGTAAGAAAGAGAAGCCCAATGATAAACAGCAGATTTGCAAGGTGAACCAATGCAAGAGAGTCATCTACTGTCTGTTGGTTTATACTTATACTCTTTTCAAACATCACACACACCTCTCAAGTGCTGCAAAGTCTTCAAAACATCACATGCCCTTACACCAGGCAATTTCCAGGAACACACCACACATCTGCTCCCAGCAAAACGTCCTCTCACTTATCTGCTTCAGCAAAGCATCCTCTCATAAGACAGTTTCCAGAAAAACATCATAAAATATGACACAACTGAGTCTCCAACAAAACCAGACAGTCCCACTTCAGTTTCTATTTACCTAAATGACTTTTTGTGCAATAGGAACCTCTGTGTGTGTGTGTGTGTGTGTGTGTGTGTGTGTGTATGTGTGTGTGAAATCTTTAGTGTCCAACAAGGCATCAGATTTGAAATTGAGTGCCATAACACCTGAGTTGAAAGACTAGGATATATCCTGCTGAAAGTGAAAATGCAAGCACCTTTGTTGAAAAACTCTAGACCCAGAGTATCTAGACCCATGTCTTTTTGAGGGTTTCTATTTGCTGTGATAAAACACTATAACCAAAAGTGGCTTTTGGAGGAAAAACTGATTTAAATTTACTTCTTAAGGTAGTCCGTTCTCCAGGGAAGACAGCTTTAGCACAAGAGGTACAAATAGCTAGTTTTGTTAATCATCTTGCTAAACATATAAACAATGCCCTGAGCATATAAGCATATTTGGACAGACAGCTAGAACAAATAATCAATGCATTATATGACATAGTATAGATCACAGGAGATGAGGTAAAGAGGGAAAGTCAGAAAACATTTGGAATATCATGCTCAACACCTATGGATTTGTATAACTCCAAAAATGTATAATAAGAATCAGCATAATTGGACCAGAATAAAAAGGCAACTTCAGGGTATACAGCACAACACTAATACTTCTTTACAATTTTTGGCCATGCATAAAAAAGTTGGAAGTTTAAGAAATGTAAAGTCTTCATCTTTTCATGCTGCTAGCATTGCAAATGATATTGTAAAATGTTACAGAACATTTTTCCTTCCTGGTCCTTGTTTATATCCCTTATTGGCATAGCAGGATTTGGTTTTATCATCCTTTCTTTCTTTCTTCCTTTCTTTCTTTCCTTCCTTCCTTCCTTCTTTCTTTCTTTCTTTTATTGGATATTTTATTTACTTACATTTCAAATGTTATCCCCTTTCCCAGATTCCCCTACAAAAACCCCCTATCCCACCTCCCTCCCCCTGCTTCTATGAGGGTGAGGGTACTTACTGACCCACCCACCCATTCCAACCTCACTACCCTGCCATTCCCCTAAACTGGGGTATCAAGCCTTCACAGGACCAAGAGCCTTTTTTCCCATTGATGTCAGATAAAACCATCATCTGCTAACTATGAAGCTGGAGCCATAAGTCCCTCCATGTGTTCTCTTTGGTTGGTGGTTTAGTCCCTGTGAGCTCTGAGGGCTCAGCATCTGGTTGGTTGATATTGTTGTTCTTCCTATGGGGTTGCAAACCCCTTCAGCTCTTCAGTCCTTTCCCTAACTACTCCACTGAGGTCACTGTGCAAAGTCCAATGGTTAGCTGCAAACCTCTACATCTGTATTTGTCAGGCTCAAGCAGAGCTCTCAGGAGACAGTTATATCAGGCTCCTGTCAGCAAGCACTTCTTGGCATCCACAATAGTGTCTGGGTATGGTGCATGCATATGGGATGGATCTCCCACTAGATGGTCTTTCCTTTGGTGTCTGCTTCATACTTTTCCCCCTTATTTCCTTTAGATAGGAGCAATTCTGGGTTAAAAAATTGGAGATGAGTCAGTGGCCCCATCCCCCAACCAGGGGCCTTGGCAAACCTCTGGATATGGTCTCTACAAGTTCTCCCTCCCCGTTGTTGGGCATTTCAGCTAATCTCATCCCCACTGGGTCCTGGGGGCATCTTGGTTTCCTGGCATCTGGGACTTTTGGGTGGCTAACCCCAGTTCCCCATTCCCCATTGATACATACCTCTGTTCAATTCCCTGACCCTCTATACATCATTCTGTCTCCTGCTATTCCTGATACTGCTCCCCACTTTCCCCTCCCCTCTCTTCCTCCCATGTCCCTCCCATCCTCTCAGTCCTGTGAGTATTTTGTCCCCCTTCTAAGAAAGACTGAAGAATCCAAACTTTTGTCCTCCTTTTCTTGAGCTTCATCTGCTCTGGGAGGCTTATCCTGGGTTTTCTGAGCTTTTGGGCTAATATACATTTATCAGTGAGTACATATGATGTATGTTTATTATTATTATTATTATTATTATTATTATTATTATTATCATCATCATAATTATTATTATATTTTCTTTATTTATATTTCAAATGTTATCCCCTTTCCTGGTTTCCCCTCTGAAAACCACTTATCCCCTCCCCCTGCTCACCAACCTACCCACATCCACTTCCCTGTCCTGGCATTTCCCTTCACTGGGGCATAGAGCCTTCACAGGACCAAGGCCATCTCCTCCCATTAATGACTGAAAAGGCCATCGTCTACTACATATGTGGCTGGAGCCATGGGTCCCTCCATGTGTACTCTTTGTTTGGTGGTTCAGTCCCTGAGAGCTCTGGGGGTACTGGGTGGTTCATATTGTTGTTCCTCTATGGGGCTGCAAACTCCTTCGGTTCCTTGGGTCCTTTTTCTAACTCCTCCATTGGGAACCATGTGCTCAGTCCAGTGGTTGGCTGAGAGCATCTGCCTCTGTATTTGTCAGGCACTGAAAGAGCCTCTCAGACGAAAGCTATATCAGGCTCCTGTCAGCAAGACTTGTGGGCATCCACAATAGTTCCTGAGTTTGGTGACCATATATGAGATAGATCCCCAGGTGGGGCAGTCTCTGGATGGTCGTTCCTTCAGTCTCTGTTCCATATTTTGTCCTTGTATCTCCTCCCATGGGCATTTTGCTCCCACTTCTAAGAAGGGCGAAGTATCCACACTGTGGTCACCCTTCTTCTTGAGCTTCAGGTGGTCTATGAATTGTATCTTGAGCATTCCAATGTCTGAGCTCATATCCATTTATCAGTGAGTGCATACCATGTGCTTTCTTTTGTGATTAGGTTACATCACTCAGGATGATATTTTCTACTTCCATCAATTTGCCTAAAAATTTTATGAATTCATTGTTTTTAATAGCTGAGCAGTACTCCATTGTGTAGAGGTACCACATTTTCTGTATCCATTCCTCTGTTGAAGGACATCTGGGTTCTTTCCAGCTTCTGGCTATTATAAAATAGGCTGCTTTGAACATAGTGGAGTATGTGTCCTTATTACATGTTGAAGCATCTTCTGTGTATATGTCCAGGAGTGGTATAGCTGGGTCCTCAGTTAGTACTATGTCCAATTTTCTGAGGAACCATCAGACTGATTTCCAGAGTGGTTGTAACAGCTTCCAATTCCATCAGCAATGGAGGAGTGTTCCTCTTTCTCTACAACCTAAACAGCATCTGCTGTCACCTGAGTTTTTGATCTTAGACATTCTGACAGGCGTGAGGTCAAATCTCAGTGTTGTTTTGATTTGCATTTCTCTGATGACTTAGGATGTTGAGCATTTCTGTAGGTGTTTCTCAGCCATTTGACATTTCTTAGTTGAAAATTCTTTTTCTAGCTCTGTACCCAATTTTTTAATAGGGTTATTTATTTGTCTGGAGTCTAACTTGTTGAGTCCTCTATTGGATGTAGGGTTGGTAAAGATCTTTCCTCAATCTGTTCATTGACACTTTATCCTATTGACAATGTCCTTGGACTTACAGAAGCTTTTCAATTGTATGAGGTCCCATTTGTTGATTGTTATTGTTGATCTTAGAGCATAAGCTATTGGTGTTCTGTTCAGGAAATTTTCCTCTGTGCCCGTGTGTTCAAAGCTCTACCTGACTTCCTCTTCTATTAGATTCAGGGTATCTGGTTTTATGTGGAGGTCCTTGATCCACTTGGACTTGAGCTTTGTACAAGGAGATAAGAATGGACCTATTTGCATTCCTCTACATGCTGAACACCAGTTGAAGCAGCACCATTTGCTGGAAATGTTGTCTTTTTCCCATTGGATAGTTTTACCTCTTTTGTCAAAGATCAAGTGACCATAGATGCATGGGTTTATTTCTGGATCTTCAGTTCTATCCCACTTATCTACCTGCCTGTCTCTGTAACAATACAATGGAATATTTATAATGATTGCTCTGTAATACATCTTGAGGTCAGGAAGAGTGATACCCCAGAAGTTCTTTTATTGTTAAGAATAGTGTTCATTTTCCTGGGTTTTTTGTTATTCCAAATGAATTTGCAAATTGCTCTTTCTACCTCTATGAAGAATTGTTTTGGAATTTTGATGGGGATTGCATTGAATCTGTAGATTGCTTTCAGCAAGATGGCCATTTTTACTGTTTTAATCATGCTAATCCATGAGAATGGGTGATCCTTCCATCATCTGAGGTCTTCTTCAATTTCTTTCTTCAGAGACTTGAAGTTCTTATCATACAAATCTTTCACTTACTTGGTTAGAGTTTCACCACCATATTTTATATAATTTTTGACTGTTGTGAAGGGTGTCATTTCCCTAATTTCATTCTTATCCTCTTTATCCTTTGAGTAGAGGAAGGCTACTACTTTGAGTTAATATTGTATCCAGCCACTTTGCTGAAGTTGTTTATCAGCTTTAGGAGTTCTCAGGTGGAATTTTTGGGGTCAATTAAGTACACCATCATATCATCTGCAAATAGTGATATTTTGACACCTTCCTTTCTAATTTGTTTCACTTTGACCTCCTTTTGTTGTCTACTTGCACTGGCTAGTACTTCGAGTACTATACTGAACAGGTAGGGAGAGAGTGGGCAACCTTGTCTAGTCCCTAATTTTAGTGGGATTGTTTCAAGTTTCTCTCCACTTAGTTTGATGTTGGCTATTGGTTTGCTGTATATTGCTTTTACTATGTTGAGATATGGGCCTTGAATTCCTGACTTTTATAATAAAGAGGTGTTGGATTTTTTTAAAATGCTTTCTCAGCATCTAGTGAGATGATCATGTGTGTTTTTTTCCTTTGAGATTGTTTATATAGTGGATTACATTGCTGGATTTACTTCTATTGAACCATCCCTGCATCCCTGAGAGGAAGGAAGCCTACCTGATCATGGTGCTTAATTGTTTTGATGTGTTCTTGGATTCAGTTTGTGAGAAATTTATTGAGTATTTTTGCATTGATATTCAGAAGAGTAATTGGTCTGAAGTTCTCTTTCTTTCTTGGGTCTTTGTGTGGTTTAATTTTATGTATAATTGTGGCTTCATAGAAAGAATCGGGTAGTATTTCTTCTGATTCTATTTTGTGGAATAGTTTAAAGAGTTTTGGTATTGGATCTTCTTTGATGATCTGATTGAATTCTGCATTAAACCCATCTGGTTCTGGGCTTCTTTTGGTTGGGAGACTATTAATGACTGCTTCTATTTCTTTAAGGGTCTGGGACTGTTTGAATGGTTTATCTGATCCTGATTTAGTTTTGATGTTTGGTATCTGTCTAGAAAATTGTCCATTTCATCCGGATTTTCCAATTTTGTTGAATATAGGCTTTTGTAATAGGGTATGATGATTTTTTTAATTTCCTCAGTTTCTGTTGTTATATCTCCTTTTTCACTTCTGATTTTGTTGATTTGGATACTGTCTCTGTGCCCTCTGGGCACAGTCTGACAAAGGGTTTATCTATCTAGTTGATTTTCCCAAAGAACCAGCTCCTGGTTTGGTTGATTCTTTGTATGGTTCTTTTTGCTTCTATTTGGTTGATTTCAGCCCTGAGTTTGATTATTTCCTGCTGTCTACTCCTCTTGGGTGAATTTGCTTCTTTTTGTTCTAGAGCTGTCAAACTGTTGGTATATGCTCTCTCCAGTTTCTTTTTGGAGGCACTTAAAGCTATGAGTTTTCCTCTTAGGACTGCTTTCATTGTGTCCCATAAGTTTGGGTATGCTGTGGCTTCATTTTCATTAAACTCTAGAAAGTCTTTAATTTCTTTCTTTATTTTTTTCCTTGACCAAGTTATCATTGAGTAGAGTGTTGTTGAGCTTCCAGGAGTGTGGGGGCATTCTATTGTTTATGTTGTTATTGAGGAGCAGCCTTAGTCCATGGTGATCTGATAGGATGCAAGGAATTATTTCAATATTCTTGTATCTGTTGAGGCCTGATTTGTGACCAGTTATATGGTCAGTTTTTGAGAAGGTACCATGAGGTGCTGAGAAAAAGGTTTATCCTTTTGTTTTAGGATAAAAATTCTATAGATATTTGTTAAATCCATCTGTTTCATAACTTCTGTTAGTCTCACTGTGTCTTTGTTTAGTTTCCGTTTCCATGATCTGTCTGTTGCAGAGCATGGGATGTTGAAATCTCCCATTATTATTTTGTGCAGTGCAATGTGTGCTTTGAGCTTTAGTGAAGTTCCCTTTATGAATGTGAGTATCATTGCATTTGGAGCACAGAGGTTCAGAATTGAGAGTTCATCTTGGTAGAGAGATCATTCCTATGATGAGTATGAAGTATCCTTCCTTATCTTTTGATGTCTTTTGGTTGAGTGTATATTTTATTGGCTATTAGAATGGCTACTCCAGCTTGGTTTTTGGGACCATTTGCTTTGAAAATTGTTTTCTAGCCTTTTACTCTAATTTAGTGTCGGTCTTTGTCACTGAGGTGTGTTTCCTGTTTGCAGCAAAATGCTCAGTCCTGTTTACCTATCCAGTCTGTTAGTCCATGAATTTTTATTGCAGAATTGAGTCCAATGATGTTAAGAGATATTAAGTACCAGTGATTTTTGCTTCTTGATATTTTTCTTGTTAGAGTTAGAATTATGTTTCTGTGGCTATTTTCTTTTGGGTTTTTTGAAAGATTACTTTTTGCTTGTTCTATGGTGTAGTTTCCCTCCTTGTGTTGGAGTTTTCCATCTATTATCTTTTGTAGGGCTGGATATGTGGAAAGATATTGTGAAGTTTGGTTTTGTCATGGAATATCTTGTTTTTTAAACCTATGGTATTTGAGAGTTTATCTGGGTTTAGTACCCTGGGCTTACATTTGTATTTTCTTAGTGTCTGTATGACATCTGTCCAGGACCTCTGGCTTTTAGAATCTCTATTGAGAACTCTTGTATAATACTGAAAAGTCAGCCTTTATATGTTACTTGGCATGTTTTCCTTATTGCCTTTAACATTCTACATTCTTTGTGCATTTTGTATTTTGATTATTATGTGAGGAGAAGAATTTTTTTTCTGCTCCAGTCTATTTGGAGTTCTGTAGGCTTCTTGTATGTTTATAGGTTCTCTTTCTTGAGGTTAGGGAATTTTTCTTGTATAATTTTGTTGAAGATATTTTCGGGCCCATTACATTGGGAGTCTTCATTCTCTTCTATATCTATTATCTTTAGGTTTGGTCTTCTCATTGCATCCTGTATTTCCTGGATGTTTTCAGTTAGAGGCTTTTTGTATTTTGCATTTTCTTTGACTGTTGTGTCAATGTTTTTTTGTTTTTTTTTTTTTTTTTTTTTTTTTATGGTATCGTCTATACCTGAGATTCTCTCTTCTAACTCTTGTATTCTGTTGGTGATTCTTGTATCTATGACTCCTGATCTCTTTCCTAGGTTTTCTATTTCCAGGGTTGTCTTGTGATTTCTTTATTGTTTCTATTTTCATATTTAGATCCTCAATAGTTTTACTCAATTCCTTCACCTGTTTGGTTGTGTATACTTGTATTTCTTTAAGGGATTTTGTATTACCTCTTTAAGAGCTTCTACCTGTTTATCTGTGTTGTCCTCTATTTCTTTAAGGGACTTATTTATGTCCTTTTAAAAGTCCTCTATTGTCATCATGAGATGTGATTTTTAAATCAGAGTCTTGCTTTTCTGGTGTATAGGGCTATCCAGGGCTTGCTATAGTTGATGAACTGGGCTCTGATGATGTCAAGTAGTGTTGGTTTTGGGTGTTTAGTTTCTTGTGCTTGCTTCATGCCATTTGGTTATCTCTGCTGTTAGCTAGTCTTGCTATCTCTGACTGTAGCTTGTCCCTCCTGTGATCCTGTGATCTTGGGTGTGACAACACTCCTGTGAGACCAGTTTTCTCTGTGTGAGATCTAGGTATGAAGTGCTGTGTACAGGGTTAGTTCTGTGGATCAGATGGGAACAGTAATGTTCCTGTACTGGGCTTCTCCGAAGTTCCTGTACCCTGGAGGCCAATTGGTCCTGCTATTGGAGCCATAGTGACAGACTCACATTTGACCTTAGGTGTGACAGAACTTCTGGGAGATCAGCTCTCTCCAGGCGGGATTTGGGAACAGAGGGTTGTGGTACTAGGTTAGCTCCAGGGTGCAGATAGAAACCAGAAGGATCTTGTTCCTGGCTGCTTTGCAATTCCTGTATGTTTATGATTCTTTTTATGTCATGTTTACCACTTGTTCTTTTGAGAGGAATCATCAGAGCATTTATAGATGTCAAAGCTGAAGTTACATAAATTCAAGCTCCAATATCTTCCCTAGCAGAAGTTGGTAGTCAATGATAAGTAAGATCTTGTAAACCTTTTCAGTCTAAGACAGGCCATGAATACAAGATATACATACCAATTACAGGTAAGAGCTGTGTTTTCAGATGGTAATCTAAGACAGACCCATTTTCTGCTCCATGTCTGATAAGGTGCAAAGCTCTTACAGATAAAAAAGACAGATATGATTACCTCAGAAGTGAATTAATAAAAGGCAGGACATGAATGCTAGGATTCATGTACAAGTGATAGGTAAGGTCCACAATCCTTGAGGAGGTGCCTAAGACTGAGACAGTCTTTCTGCACCAATAGATGAGACATCTTTGGCTTGTATACAAAAACAAAGAGGAACAAGTGTGGAGCACATCCAGAGTTAGCTTTGGCTGACTTCTTGCTTGTGATTTATCATGAATGAGTCTGCTGACATATGTCTTTGTCTTTTAATTAAGACATGTGTTATACCTTTCCAAGTTCCTCTACTTACACATACACTCTCGAGGGACTATCTAAGCCTCAAGGAAATGGCCATAGTCAGACATAAATACTATGTACCATAGACTTGCTACTTAAGCATTTGTGGTCACTGTTTAACTTCCTAGAATTGGTGATGTTTTCTGTTGCTCACCTTTAAAAGCCATTGAAAGAATACACTTGGCTCAGACCTGGTATTTACAACTGGCCCTTCCATAGTCTATCTCTTGTATCTTCTTTCTGCCTTTCCAATAATCATCTTCACTCTCATAGTCATGGTTTGCACATTGACTGACACGCAGGCTCTGGCATCCAAAATTAATTGTATAGTTGGTCACAAAGCAAGCCTCAACAGATACAAGAAAATTGAAATAATGCCTTGTATCTTATCAGACCACCATGGATTAAAGCTGAACTTCAACAACAGAAACTCCTGAAAGCATATACACTCATATAAATTGAAAAACTCTCTACTCTATGATCTCTGGGTTAGGGAAAAAAATAAAGAAATTAAAGATTTCTAGAATTCAGTGAAAATGAAGACACAGCATACCCAAACCTATGAGACAAATTAAAGCATTACTAAAATGAAAGTTCATAGCACTAAGTGCTACATCAAGAAATTTTTTTTAAAAAATTCTCATATCAGTAATTTAAAAGTATACCTGAATGTTCTAGAAAGAAAGAAAAAGAAAACACACCAAAAGTAGTAGAAGGTAGGAAATAATCAAAATAAGGACTGAAATTAATCAGTTCAAAACAAAGAAAGCAACAAAAGAATCAGCAAAATCAAGATCTGGTTCTTTGAGAAAAATCAAGATAGACAAATCCTTAGACAAACTAACCAAGAAACAGAGAAGAGGGATGATATCCAATTAAACAACGTCAGTAATGAAAAAAGTGACATAAAATGTGACACTGAGGAAATTTAAAGAAATATTAAGTTTCACATCAAAACCCTGTACTCCACAAAAGTGGAAAATATTAACACAATGGACATTTTTTTAAGAGGTATGACACTTACCAAAGTCAAGCCAAGACCAGGTATAAACTATTAAAACAGCCCCATATCCTCTAAAGAAATAGAAGTAGTCATTATAAGTTTCCCAACTCCCCCACCAAAAAAAAAAAAAAATCCAGATGATTTTAGTGTAGAATTCTACCAGACTGTCAAAGAAGATCTAATTCCAACATTCCTCAAACTATTACACAGAATAGGAACAGAAGGAACACTACCAAATACATCCTATGAGACCACAGTTACCGTGTGACTCACATAAAGAGTCAACAAAGAGATTAACTATGGAGCAGGGACTGAAGGAAGGGCAAGCCAGCCTAAATATAGCCATCTCCTGAGAGGCTCTGACAGTACCTGACTAATACAGATGTAGAGGCTCACAGCCATTCATCGATCTGAGTACAGGGTCCCCAGTGAAGGAATTAGAGAAAGGACCAATGGAGCTGAGGGGTTTGCAGCCCCTTAGGAGGAACAACAATATGAACTAACTAGTACCCTCAGAGCTTCCAGAGTCTCAACCACCAACCAAGGACTGCACATGGAGGGGTCTGATTGTCCAGGCAGCATGTGTATGGTAGAGGATTGCAAAATCGATCATCAATAGGAGGAGAGGACCTTGGCCTTGTTAAGGTTCTGAGCCCCAGTGTAGGGGAATGCCAGGGCCAGAAAGTGGGAGAGGGCGGGGTGGCAGGCATGGGGAAGGGAGAGGCAACAGGGGTTTGGTTTTGTTGTTTTTGTTTGTTTCTTTGTTTTTTGGAGGGGAAACTGGGAATGGAGAAATTCGCATGTAAATAAAGAAAATATCTAAAATAAAAAAAAAGAGTCAACAAAGAAAGAGAAACTCATACCAATTTCTTTTATGGACGTTGATACAAAACTACTCAATAAAATACTCAAAAACTGAATCCAGGAGCACATCAAAGGTATCATCCATCAAGATCAAGTAGGCTTCATCCCAGGGATGCACAGATGTTTCAATATGTGAAAATTCACCAATGTAATCCACCATTAAAAAAAAAGTTAAGGAGGAGGACTTAACATCTGTCCAAACACTGGGAGAAACTAGGACCAGTGGGACACAGGCTTGCAGGAACTCTGCCAGCCCAGTAGCTCTGGTTCCTTCCAGTGTGTCTGGGCCAGTGCTCTGAGCAGATCTTGGGTGCAAATTCTGCATAACACCCAGAGGAAGCTCCATGCTCAGGTGCTCCAACAAGCCCAGGATCAGAGGATCAGAGGCGAGGAGGACACAACATCTGCCCCAACACTGGGAGTAACAGGGACCAGTGGGACCCAGGCATGTAGGAATTCCACCAGCCCAGTGGTATGGGTTCCTTTGAGTCTGTCTGGGCTGATGTTCTGAGCAGACTTTGGGTGCAAATTTTGCAGCCAGTCCCACAATACTCAGAGGAAGCTCCACTCCCAGGTGCTCTAATGGGCCCAAGATCACAGGATCACAGAATCACAGAATCACAGAGGTAGCTTGACTCTGAGGAGTTCTGACACAACGAGGATCACAGATAGGACAGGCCCCAGTCAGATTTAGCCAGGGCAGGTAGCACTAGAGACATCAGATGGCCAGAGGCAAGCATAAGAATATAAGCAACAGAAACCAAGGTTACTTGACATCATCAGAACCCAATTCTCCCACCATACCAAGTCCTGGACATACCATCACACTGGAAAAGCAAGATTTAGATCTAAAAATCACTTCTTATAATGATGATCCAGGACTTTAAGAAGGACATGAATAACTCCCTCAAAGAAATACAGGAGAACACAGGTAAACAGCTAGAAGCCCTTCAAGAGGAAAAATAAAAATCCCTTAAAGAACTACAGGAAAACACAATCAAACAGGTGAAGGAAATGAACAAAACCATCCAAGATCTAAAAAATGGAAATAGAAACAATAAAGAAATCACAAAGGGAGACAACCTGGAAAGAGATCATAGATCATTAACAGAATATAAGAGATAGAAGAGAGAATCTCAGGGGCAGAAGACACCACTGACACAACAGTCGTCAAAGAAAATTCAAAAAGCAAAAAGATCCTAACCCAAAACATACATGAAATCCAGGACACAATGAGAAGACCAAACCTAAGGATAGTATATATAGAACAGAGTCAACTCTCAGCTTAGCTACGATGGAGATAAAGTCCTTTGATGATGTGAGGGTCGTTGAAGTATGTCTAAAAATTGTTCTTATTTTGGGCTTGTATCACAGTAAGAGTCAAAATTTTAAGCTCTACTAAAAACAAAACAAAGAAACAAGAAGACTTTATCTATTTATGTTCATTTAGAAAATACTAGTAGTGATATATCATTTAAAAATATACAGTTAATATGTTTGGAGTTTTTCAAATTTATATTTATATTCAGTATTGCTGTAGGCAAGCATCTACATAAGACTATTCAATTGTTGTTTTATATCAAACAATTTTTATAATACTCATTTTTATTGTTACAATATTTCATAAATTTTAAAGAACAAACTAAAAAAATGAAAGATATTACAAGTATTAAAGCGGGTCTCTGGGAGTAGATGGGGTACAAAAGGGAAACAAGAATGTGATGTAATTCTATTTACTGAAAACATGTTTTTAAATGTTAACAAATTCAGATATATTGAATCATGTATCTTTTCTCATCATAATGCAGTAAAACTTAAATCAATAAAAAATAAAATAAAATAAATAAATTTTAAAAACTTAAAGAATCACATAATTATACCATTAGATGCTGAAAAATGATAAAATGCAGAAAGCCAGTAGCCAACACTGAACTACATGGAGAGAAACATAAAGCATTTCTACCAAAGTCAGGAACAGGATAATTCTCTGTCCATTCTCTACTATCTATTCAATATAGCATCTGAAGTTCTAGACAGAGGAATAAGAGAAGGGGCACAAATTAGAAAGGAAGATGTCAAAATAACTGTATTTGTGGATCATATGATAATATAAATAAGTGACACCAACAATTCTATCAAAGAACCCCTACAGTTGATCAACACCTTAAGCAACATGGTTGGATATAGAATTACATCAAAGAAATCAGTAGCCCCCCTTTATAAAAATGATAAATGGGCTGAGAGAGATATTAGGGAAACAACGCCCTTTACAATAGCCATGGATAATATAAAATATCATGATGTAACTCCAAGCAAGCAAGTGAAAGATCTGTATGACAAGAACTTCAAGTCCCTGAAGAAAGAAATTGAAGAAGGTATCAGGAGATGGAAAGATCTCCCATGCTCATGGATTGATAGGATTAACATAGTGGAAATAGACATCTTACCAAAAGGAGTCTACAGATTCAATGAAATTCCCATCAAAATTCCAAAACAATTTTTATAGGTCTTGAAAGAGCAAGTCTCAAGTTCATATGGAAAGACAGAAAACAAAAAACACAAAAAAACAACCCAGATAGCTAAAGTAATCCTAAACAATAAAATAACTTTAGGAAGAATCACCTCAAGCAGTCCTGCAGAGCAATAGTGACAAAAACTACATGGTATTGATACAGAAACACACACACTGATCAATAAAATCTAATCAAAGACCCAGAAATGCACCCACACACCCATGGACACTTGATTTTTGATAAAGAAGCTAAAATCATACAATGAAAAAATCAAGGCATCTTCAAGTGGTTCTGGAAAACTGGATGTCGGCATGTAGAAGAATATACATGCCTAGTTATCATCCTGCTCAAAACTCAAGGCCAAGTAGATCAAGGACCTCAACATAAAACTGGATACACTAAATATCATAGAAGAGAAAGCAGGAAATATCCTTCAAAGCATTGGTACAGGAGACAAGTTCCTTAATAAAACACCAGTAGCTCAGCTCTAAGATCAACAATTGATAAATGGAACCTCATGAAATGGAAAAGCTTCCTACTATCAGTAGGAAAATTTGGCAACCTACAGATTGCAAAAGGATCTTCATTAACCCTACCTCTGAAGGAGGGCTGGTACCCAAAACTTACGAAGAATTCAAGAAGTTAGACACCAACAACCCAAACAACCCAATTAAAAATGGGATACAGAACAAAACAGTGACTTTTCAACAGAGGAAACTTGAATGGCCTAGAACCACTTAATGTTCAAAGTCTTTAGTTATCAGGCAAATGGAAATCAAAACTATGAGGTTCCATCTTACACCCATCAAAATGGCTAAGATCAAAAACACAAGAGATATCACATGCTGATGATGTGAAGCAAGGGGAACACTCCTCTATTGCTGGTGGGAGTGAAAACTTGTCCAACTACTTTGGAAATCAATTTTGCATTTTCTCAGAAAACTGGCAATAATTCTTCCTCAAGACACAGCTATACTACTACAATGTATATACCCAAAAGATGCTCCAACATGTCAGAAAGACACTTGCTCAACTATGTACATAGCAGCTTTTTTCAATATTGCTTCAACTATCTGAGTTATTTGTGCTTCTATATTAATTTAATGGTTATTTTGCCTAGTTCTCTGAATAGTGTCATTGGTATTTTGCTGAAAATAGCACTGGGCATGTCAACTGCTTTGGGGAGTCTGGATAGTTCTGCGATACTAAATCTCCCCATGAAGATACAGTGCTCACCTGCATGTATGTATAATATGTACATGTATGCCAGGTGCTTGCAGAGGCCAGAAAAGGACATGAGGTCACCTGGAACGAGGGTTAGATATTTTTGAGGTGAAATGAGGGTATAAGAACCAAATCTTGGTTTTGTTTTGTTTTTTGCTTTTTGTTTTTGTTTTTGTTTTTCAATAGCACCAAGTAGTCTGCAACTTTATTACTGATTTTGTAACCCTCTTTTCATTGGGTGTTTAGGTTTGTCTTTCTGTAGATAAAGGAGAGCACAACTTCCTCACTTCGTGTTTACTTGCCTATAAGTTTTTTCTTTTGTTTAACTGTTCTTCCTGACATTTCAGGTACTATATTGAGTGGGAATGAATGTCTTTGTCTTGTTCCCTAGTTTTTCCCTGCAGTGTGCTGTTGACTGAGGTTTTCAATTTATAGTTTTAAAAACGTTGGGTTTTGATACTGCTATGTCTAATGTATGGTTTTTACCTTAAAAGAATACGAAATGTTGCTGAAATTTTTTAATGCATTTACTGAAAGTTATGTAAATTTGGACCTTCATTCTTTTGATGAACTGTACTGCATGCTTGCATTCCATCTTTGATCTTGGTGAAATGAAGCTTTAGGTGCTCTAAAGAATTGATTTAGCCATATCCCATTTACAGTTTTTGTATCAGTGGTCACGAGGGATATTGCTTTATAGTTTTCTTTTTAAAAATTTACCATAGCTAGTTTTTATAAGTGGGGTAGTATTGACATCATTTGGAAGAGTTTCTTTCCTTTTAATCAGTTGAAATAGTCTAAGATAAATTAGGTTTCATTTTTGTTTTGTTTTGTTTTGTTTTTTTTAAGGCTTGGTAAATGCCCACACCTGGCAGCCACGGCACCAGCGGCAATCACAGAGTAGTGCTGGGCTTGCTCAGTTGGATGCACACTGGCCACAGCATGTGCCCCTTGGTGGTGAAGCAGATGCTGTGTGGGTAGAGAAGAAATGCAAGGGTCCCCACGAAGCAGCTGCCAAGCATCATTAGAGATGGGAGCTAAGGTCATCTTCACCATCCGAGCACACATGTTCTGGACTGACCTTAATACCAAGAACTTTGTGCCTAGAGAAAGGATGCGGTCACTGATTCCCATGCTATGACATTCTGAGGAACAGCTGTGAGATAATCAGAGTGAATTGAGCAAAGGTAGTCACAAATAGCACAATCACACCAAATTACTAACA
>NW_022196899.1:12559368-12623736 GCF_008632895.1 Mastomys coucha
AAAAAAAAAAAAGATGGCTTCGGGCCTACAACAGAACATTGTTGTAGAACAGTGTTCTGCTTGGGATTCTCCTCTGAGCAGCACTGGCATGCTCCACGCTACAGAGAAATTTGATGAGGTAAACGTTGTCAGAGAAAAGTAGAAAAAGTCCCAGGTAAATGAAAACCTTCAACACTGTCCCCTCACACACCAAAAAGACATTCTCCATCCAATACTCTGGCATCCAGATCTATGGGATAGATAATGAATGGACCTCATGTCTAGATCCATCCAACTCATCTCAAGTGTTGTTACAAGCTAAACATTTTCTTTTGACACACAGTGCTATCAAGATGAATTGTGGTAGAATGTGCTACAGACCCCGTGGGAAGGAAATGCCTGGCTGGCCACAATGGAGTTGGCAAGTCCTGTGGAGTAGAGCAGCAGAAGAGACAGCACTACTGCTGCTGGGATGAAAGTGAAGAACTCAACAAACAGAAAGAGAGAGAGAGAGAGAGAGAGAGAGAGACAGAGAGACAGAGAGACAGAGAGACAGAGAGACAGAGAGACAGAGACAGAGAGACAGAGACAGAGACAGAGACAGCAAGGATAGTGAAATGAGGTAAACAAGAAGGAAAAGCTTACTTCTGGTTTACATCTCCTCCTGTGGCAGATCCTTCCTCCGCCACAGAGCTCCATACCCAAATAGAGCCAGGAGGGAGTGCAGACTGGTCTGTGAGTACATGGAGGATCACCACCACTACTCAGAGGAACCCACCCAGAACTTTCAGAACACAGGAACCAAGGGTCTTCCTGGGACAGGAGTCTTCTAGTCTCTGTCTAGGCCCAGACCTGATCCTATCATAGAACTACATACATAAATACTTCCAGGAGAGAGCTGGTCTGCCAAGAGAGAGCTAATCTGCCAGGAGAGCCTACACACCTGAGAGCACAGGTAAAACCACCACTTTAAGTTCCTGGCCCAAGATGGACACTCACAGAGCCATTCAGATACAGGAACCAAGGATCAGCTAGGGACATGCTCCTTCTGTTCTCTGTCTGCACCCCAGAGCTTACCTTGTACCACAGCTCTCTATACCTTAATTCCTCCTGGAGAGAACTGGTCTCACAAGAGTACTGACACACAGGCTTGCAGGAGGGACAAGCATGATTCAGAGACAACAAGACCAGCTAACACCAGAGACAACCACATGGCCAAAGGCAAACACAAGAACATAGACAACAGAAACCAAGACTAGTTTGCATCATCAGAACCCAGCTCTTCCAACATAGAGAACCCTGGTTACCCCAACACACCAGAAAAGCAAGACTCTGACTTAAAATCACATTTCATGACTATGATAGAAGAATTTAAGAAAGATATAAATAACTCCCTTAAAGAAATATAGGAGAACACAGGTAAACAGGTACAAGCCCTTAAAGAGAAAACACAAAAATCCCTTAAAGAATTACAGGAGAGCCGGGCGGTGGTGGCATACACCTTTAATCCCAGCACTTGGGAGGCAGAGGTGGGCAGATTTCTGAGTTTGAGTCCAGCCTGGTCTACACAGTGAGTTCCAGGACAGCCAGGGCTATACAGAGAAACCCTGTCTTGAGAAACAAAACAAAACAAAATTACAGGAGAACACAAGTAAACAAGTAGAAGCCCTTAAAGAGGAAACACAAAAATCCCTTAAAGAACTACAGGAAAGCACAACCAAACAGGTAAAGGAAATGAATAAAATCATCCAGAATCTAAACATGGAAAAACAAACAATAAAGAAATCAGAAAGAGAGACAACCCTAGAGATAGAAAACCTAGGGAAAAAATCAGGAGTTATATTGCAAGCATCACCAACAGAATACAAGAAATAGAAGAGAGAATCTCAGGGGCAGAAGATTACATAAAAAACATTGACATAACAGTCAAAGAAAACATAAAATGCAAAAAGATCCTGACCCAAAAAATCCAGGAAATCCAGGACACAATGAGAAGACTAAATCTAAGGATAATAAGTATAGAAGAGAGTAAGGACTTCCAACTTAAAGGGTCAGTAAATATCTTCAACAAAATTATAGAAGAAAACTTCCCTAACCTAAAGAAAGAGATACCCGTGAACATAAAAGAAGCCTACAATACTCCAAATAGACTGGAACAGAAAAGAAATTCCTCCTGTCACATAATAATCAAACCACCAAATACACTAAACAAAGAAAGAATATTAAAAGCAGTAAGGGGAAAAGGTCAAGTAACATATAAAGGCAGGCCTATCAAAATTACACCAAACTTCTCACCAGAGACTATGAAAGAAAGCTAGAAGATCCTGGGCAGATGTTATACAGACTCTAAGAGAACACAAATGCTAGCCCAGGCTACTATACCAAGCAAAACTTTCAATCACCATAGATGGAGAAACCAAGGTATTCCACGACAAAACCAAATTTACACTATATCTTTCCACAAATTCAGCCCTACAAAGAATAATACATCGAAAATGTCAACACAAGGGGGGAAACTACACCCTAAAAAAAAGCAAGAAAGTAATATTCTTTCAACAAACCCAGTAGAAGATAACCATACAAATATAAAAATAGCATCAGTAATAATGGAGCAACAATCACTATTCCTTCATATCTCTTAATATCAACGGGCCCATTCCCCAATAAGAAGACATAGACTAACAGACTGGATAGGTAAACAGGACCCAGCATTTTGCTGCATACAGGAAATGCACCTCAGTGTCAAAGACAAACACTACCTCAGAGTAAAGGGCTGGAAAACAATTTTCTAAGCAAATGGTCCCAAGAAACAAGTGGGAGTAGCCATTCTAATATCACATAAAATCAACCCAAAATTATCAAAAAAGATAAGGAATGGTACTTCATACTCATCTAACAAAAAACAATATACCAAGAACTCTCAGTTCTGAACCTCAATGCTCCAAATGCAAGGGCACCCAGAATTCTCGATTGAGGAAAACCTAATGGCTGAGAAGCACCTAAAATATGTTCAATATCCTTAGTCATCAGGGAAATACAAATCAAAACAATACTGAGATTGCACCTCACACCAGTCAGAATGACTAAGATCAAAAATTCAGGCAACAACAGATACTGGTGAGGATGTGGAGAAAGAACACTGCTCCATTGCTGGTGGGAGTACAAGCTGCTACAACCACTCTGGAAATCAGGTTGGCAATTCCTCAGAAAATTGGACATAGGGCTACCTGAGGACCCAGCTATACCACTCCTGGGTATATACCCAGAAGATGCTCTACCTTGTTCATAGCAGTCTTATTTATAATAGCCAGAAGCTGAAAAGAACCCAGATGTCCCTCTACAGAGGAATGGATATAGGAAATGTGGTATGTTTATATAATGTAATACTACACAGCTATTAAAAATAATGAAATCATGAAATTCTTAGGCAAATGGATAGAACTAGAAAATATCAACCTGAGTGAGGTAACCCAATCACAATAGAACGCACATGGTATGCACTCACTGATAAGTGGATATTAGCCCAAAAGCTTGGAATATTCAAGATACAATTCACAAACCACATGAAACTCAAGAAGAAGGAAGACCAAATTGTGGATACTTGGGTCTTTCTTAGAAGAGAGAATAAAATTCCCATGGAATGAGTTACACAGACAAAGTGTGGAGCAGAGACTGAAGGAAAGACAATCCAGAGACTGCCCCACCTGGGGATCCATCCCATACACAGTTACCAACCCAGGCACCCAGGCATTATTGTGGATGCCAACAAGTACTTGCTGTCAGGAGCCTGATATTGCTGTCGCCTGAGGTACTCTACCAGTGCCTGAAAAATACAGAGATGGATGCTCAGAGCCAACCATTGAACTGAGCACAGGGTCCCCAGTGGAGGCACGAGAGAAAAGAACCAAGGAGCTGAATGGGTTTGCAACCCCGTAGGAAGAACAACAATATGAACCAACCAGTACCCCCAGAGTTCCCAGGGACTAAACCACCAACCAAAGAGTACACATGGAGGGACACAGAGTTCCAGCCACATATGTAGCAGAGGATGGCCTAGTCAGTCATCAATGGGAGGAAAGGCCCTTGGTCCTGTAAAGGCTCTATGCCCCAGTGGAGGGGAATGCCAAGGCCATTAAGCAGGATGTGGGGTGGGTTGGTGATCAGGGGGAGTTTTCAGAGGGGAAACCAGAAAAGGGGATGACATTTGAAATGTAAATAAAGAAAATATCTAATTTTTAACAAAAGAAGGAAATGCTTAGAAAATAGAGGGGCTACCATTGGACCTTCAAAAAATGAGACAGAATGCAAATATCTCTGAAAACAAAATGAAATCACACCTCAGCAAGAAGAGATGGAAGACAAACCCTGGAAGACAAAATGCATGTCTAAGGGCTAGCATTAAGGAAAACAGTATTCCACTGTGTAAATGAACCACATTTCTGAATTCATTCTTCTGTCATGGGACATCTGGGTTGTTTCCAGCTTCTGGTTATTACAAATAAGACCACTATGAACATAGTAGAACACTTGCCCTTGTGGCATGGTAGGCCATCTTTTGCATGTATGCCCAAGAGTGGTATTCCTGGGTCTTTAGATCCAGTTTTCTGAGGAACCTATAGATTGATTCCCAGAGTGATTGTACCAGTTTGCAAACCCACCAACAATGGAGGAGTGTTCATGGTTTTCCACGTCCTCACCAACAGGTGCTGTCACCTGAGTTTTTGAACTTAGCCGTTCTGGTTGATATAAGATAGAAACTCAAGGTCATTTTGATTTGCATTTCCCTGATCACTAAGGACTTTGAACATTACTTTAAGTGCTTCTCAGTCATTCGAGATTCCTCTGTTGTAAATTCTGTTTAGTTCTATACCCCATTTTTTGATTGGGTTGTTTGGGGTTTTGGTGGTTAGCTTCTTGAGTTCTTTATATATTTTGAATGTTAGCCCTCTATCAGATATAGGGTTAGTGAAGAATTTTTTCCCAATCTGTAAGTTGCAGATTTGTACTATTGACTATGTCCATTGCCTTACAGAAGGTTTTCAGTTTGATAAGGTCCCACTGATCAATTTTTGGTCTTAGAGCCTGAGCCATTAGGATTCTATTTAGAAAATTCTCCCCACTGCCAATGAGTACTTCTTTTACTGAAAAGTACTTCAAGGATAATATGGTCTATCAACTTGAGGGATTGGAGCAATGGAGGGAGTAATTGTATCCATAAACACTCATTTGTTTTTTTTTTTTTTAAATCATTTAGTGAAGATTTACTGGTAAAAGGAAAAGGAAATGTATTTGTATGTGTTCTTAAGTCCCTCTACTCTCATAGTTTGCATGTCAATATTCTTTTTCTTGGCTTTGGCTTCGGAGCAGATGCTTATAGTATGGGAACAGAAAACAGCGAGAGTACCAGGCATAGAGACTTATGTAAAGTAAGTACTTCATAAACACTTGCTCAGTTGAGTGTTTAGATAAAAGGAGTAAATTCAGCAGTGTAGTCATCCAGTCCTAGGCTGTTCATTCTTGTAAAACCTTGAATTACTGGTTGAGTGCCATTACTTGTTACGGGTTATTTAGGTGCTTCATGTTCTCATTGTTCAATTTGGTTAGTGATTTGTTTACATAAATATATCTACTTCTAGATTTTTTCTAATTTCTTAGCATATCATTTTTCATAGTAATCTCAAATATTCCTTTATATTTTATATTATTGGCTATGGTGATTCTTTTTCACCTATAATGATATTCATTTTGTATCATGTTTTTTTTCCTTGATTATAGTACTACTCTTTTAAAACAAAAAGAGTTTCTTATAGGCAATATGCTGTTGGATTTTAATTTTTCCTATTCCACTCAGCCACTCTGTAATTATTTTTTTAAATTAATATAGAGTTAGAGTCTCACTATGTAGCCCATTCTAGCCACATTTTAAAGACTTTTCCCCTAAGCTTCCCAAGTGATGAATTTATAGAAATGCACACCATGTCTGATTTAGTATGTATCTTTTAATTGGAGAATTTAACACATTTTTTTTTATTAATCATTCTTGGCCTTTCCATTGGAAGACAGAGATGTTGCACTAAACCGTACCACAGCTTGTAAGACATTCTAATAAATTACACACACACATACACACACACACACACACACACACACACACACACACAAAATCAGGCTTGCTCCTGTAGATCAGTGGTTCTTAAACCTTCCTAATGCTAATACCCATTAATAGAATTCCTCATATTGTGGTGACCTCCAGCCATAAAATTATTTTCATTGTTATGTCGTAACTGTAACTTTGGTACTTTTATGAGTTGTAATGTAAATATATGTTTTGTGACATTCTGAAGCAACCCCCTCTAAGGGTTGTGATCCACAGATTGAGTACCACTGCTCTTGAGAACCCTGACTAGTGCATCAGTTTCCTCTCTTATCTCTCCAGTACCATCCATGTATCCTACTTTGTTCTCTCTCTCTAATTCATGGCCTCTTCCTTTCTGCACATATACGCATACACACACATAAATAAAACCTTCTAAGTGCATATAATGTTACTTGTATGTATATGATTTCAGGGCTGACCACTTAGTATATTGTAACCAACTATGGAGCTCTTCCTTGTAGAAGATGATTTCTTCCAGCCTCAGCATTCCTATTTGTCTAGACCTGGGGCTCCATGAGATTGCCCTCTTCTGTATTAACATGTCTATTTGTGTCATCCTTGTTCAGATCTCATTTAGACAGCTGTTATTGAAACTTCAAGTATAAACCTTCCCTGAAATTTATAGGAGATGCAATCTCATAGCAAACTTCTTTTTGATATGGATCTTACAATTTTTCAGTCCCATCTTCTGCTGTGTTCCTTGAGCCTTAGAAACGAGGTTTGTGAAGAAGTATCAGACGATGATGGGCACCATACAATCGTTTGTTCTCAGCATTTTGGTTGGTCATAGTTTCCAGGAATGATCTCTTACAAAGAGAAGTTTCCATGATGGTGAGTGAGGGCTACACTTATCTCTGGCTATAAAGATAAGTATTTAGAAAACAGTTATGAGTTTGTCTGGTGATTGGAGGTTCTCATCCAAGATCCATGACATTACTATCCCTAGGTTAAAGGCTGCTTGCCAATACCAGGCATGATTTTCATCTTACTGCGCTGTCGTTAAGGTCAGTTAGAGAGTTGTTGGTTACCATCATGATATGTGTGCCACTGTTGCACCCTTATGATTATTAAACCATGCGAGTCATTGTTGTGGTTCATAGGCATCAAAGCTGGGTAGGACTATTGGTTGCTCCCCTCTTTGGAAGCTTACATGTTATCTTTATGGCTTTTATGTTAGCTGCATCTCAGATCCTGCAAGCCTTGTCCTGAAGTGAATAATATCTTTAGAAATATGGACTTAAAGCTTTGGGAAACAACCAAGGACAGCACCAATCAGTAATAATGTTTTGAGGATTTTTTGTACAACCCTAACCAACAACTTCAAGGGGGCATCTTGAGCCTGATAGCAGATTTTTTTGTTGTTCGATAATCTATACATTTGGGAAGAAGCATTGTTAGCTAAGGTGGGAAAATTTTATTAAAACTGTATGTGTATACATAGACTTATATGTATTATATGTTATTTTGTGTATTAGATAATATGATTCCATATGATTTTTGTACATTATTTTACCCTTCTTCTCTGCCCTAAATAAACATCTTCACATTTTCTGCATTTCCCTCTTCAAATCACTTATACCTTGCTATTCTATCTATGAGCCACCACCCCTGCACAGACACACACAAGCACAACATGTTTCCTTTTTATTCTCTTGGTTTCTGTGGTCATTCCAAGTTACAGAGTACCTTTGGGTAATTTAAAGTATACATTAATATTATGAAAAATATTATGAATACTTTTAGATATTTCTTAGCCATTTTTATTTCTTATTTTGAGAACTTTCATTTCATATTCATAGTCCTCTTTACATATTCTGATTATTAACCCTGTGCATGATATATTGATTTCAAATGTATTCTCTCATTCAGTAGGCTTCCTCTTCAAGCAGCTGACTTGTTTCTTCGCCTTTATGGAAACGTTTTAGTTTTATGAGGTTTCACTCATCATTTGTTGGACTTAATTCTTGGCAAAGAGAGTTCTACTCAAGAAGTCCTTTGCTTCTTACATTTATTTTCTAGCAATTTTAGTGTTTCATATTTCACATTTAGGTATTTGGTCCACTTGGAGCTAGTTTTTGTGCAAGGTAATAAATGTGAGTATTTGACTAAGAACCTACACTGCCACTTTTCTAAACCATTATTTCTGTCATCTAAATAAATATCCTTATATTCACAGAAAAGTATAGCTCTCACCCCTCATCAAAGAAAGCCAAATTGGTCAAAATTCAGACCCCAACACAACCTCTACACATAAAACTCAGAGAGAGATGAGAGATGAAATTCATTTTGTCAAAATAAAAATAAAATAAAAAAGTGAGGGTGTTAGGGAGAATGGAGTAAATCTGGAAGGGGTGGGATAAATACACCCCAAATACGATGTATGAAAATTTTAAAGAATAAAAATATCATATTATTTTAAAAATAGCATACTCTGGGAGCAATACAGAGACTAGACTAGCACCCTGAGTTTCAGGACTGGAGATAGAAATCATAACTCAACTTCACCATAACTTAGTCCATCTTGAACATTGAACACACTTCAACTGAAAGAATACAGCTAAAATAAAAATTTCAAACAACTAAATAACTCCAAGGCCAGTGAAAATATGAAACAAAAACTATAACAACACAACTTCTCAAAAAATTACTAATCCCAAAATTTGGCCTACATTGAGAGCCAATTAGATGAAACTTCAAGGAATTCAAATAAGAAAGTAAAGTAAACAAAGAGAACAAAAACATCTAAAGTTAAAAAAACAGTAGTTTATTTAAAAATGTAAAAATGATTCTACAAAGGGAAGCACTGAATGAAAATCTAACTAAATATGCTATTGAAAAATATAATAATGCAAACAAAAACCTCCATGCAAAGCTTCACACTAATGAATCAAGGAGTGGACAGAATATCTGTGTGAAAGATGGGGCAGAAGAACTGAAACTTTCCAAAGGACAGAGATAAGTCAAGAGAATATTAATGCGATTCAAGGTGCTAGGAAATATCAAATCTAATAAACACTAATGCAGCAGACTTACATTTTAAAGGCATTGAGAACTTTTCAGCAAAATTATAGCAGAAAAAATTTGAAAACGAGATGCCAATCCAGCTATGAGAGGCACTTAGAATATGTAAAACCTTAACATAACCTCCTTCCTTAAACTATGATCAAAACATTAGACACATAAGAGAAGAACAGCATACTAATCATTGCAAGGGAGAAGCACTCACATAAAGGCAGGCCCATGAGAGTAGCAGGAGGTTTCTCAACAAACTCTAAAAGCCAGAAGAGCTCATCTCTCACTCGACACAAAAAAAATCATCTCCACCTGGACCAATGATAGGATCCAAAACTCCAAATTAGCTGAAGGAAATGTAGGGAAACCATTTAAAGAAGTAGGTAAAGACACTCTTCCTATGATTCCTCTCACTCAGGAAATAAGGTCAACAATCCTCAGCTGGGAACATATGAAATTAAAAAGCTTCCGTATGGCAAGAAGGCATGTCACAAAATGAAAGTACAGCCTGCAGTGGAGAGAGGCTCTGTTATTGCCAAGCATATGATGGAGGACTGATATCTAGAATATACAATGATTTCAACAAACTAAATGTCGAATACAAACACACATACTGAAAATGGATTAGGGAACTGTCTTAGTTAGGGTTTTATTGCGGTGAAGAGACACTGTGATCATAGCAACTCTTGGAAAACGTTTCGTTGGTGCTGGTTTTCAGATACAGAGGTTTAGGCATTGTCTTCTTGGTGGGAAACATGCTGGCACAAATGAGTGAGTGAGTGAGTGAGTGAGTGAGTGAGTGAGTGAGTGAGTGAGAGAGTGAGTGAGTGAGTGAGTGAGTGAGTTTGTGTAGAGGCTGCCCCATGAAAACAGAGGGGCAGCTTTAAGGGAGCAAGGAAAGTGATTAGGATACCGGGGGTGGGTAAGTAGAGAGAGCGGGGAGGAAACAGGGTTTTTGGTTTTGTTTTTTGATATTTTTTCAGAGGGGTAACTAGGAGAGGATATATCATTTGAAGTGTATATATAGAAAAATCTAATAAAAAAAGGAAAAAATTAAAAATTAAAAAAGGATGCCACTCTTATTTTAGAGGTAGCTACAGAGTACTCTGCGTGCACCCTGCTATGGTTACTAAATTTATGTGAATTATTAGAGTTATTCACTGCCCGTGAGACCTGCACAGATAGTAGATTCCTCAAAGTCTGTTATGGCATACATAGTGTTCAAACATAATGATCTCCATGGAGGGACTTCATTCACTCTGGTGTCCTTCAGAAAGTACAGCAACATTTCCTTAAAGAGCAACATTTCAATACCCCGTGCAGAGAAAGCTATTTGCTATAAAGGTAACCATGTATTTCCACAGAAGGACATAGGGGTATAAAACAAAACAAAACAAAACTCAAACAGATAATAGACAAAACCAAGCAGGTGATGTGTCTGAAGAGAAATGAAATGTAATGATCATAGATAAGCTCAGTGACATCTAAGTAAAGGTAAGTTGATAAGAGGAACTAGAAAGATGTAGAAATTATGAATAAGAAATTCACAAAAGTCAGTGATCATGAAAAGCTGGCAAGTCTAAATAAAGAACTTAAAAAGGCAACAAGCAAACAAACAAACAAGGAATGCACCATAAAAGATAGATCTGCAGAAAGGAAGCATATTTAGCTTAAGTGAAATATTCCATCCAGAAATTATGCAGCACCTTTGAGACACACTTAAGTGTGAAGCACTTACACTGCTGGCATACATGAAAAGCAAGGAGAGAAAGCTCAGTTGTACTTTAAGATGATGACCAAGCCTTTTCCACTGGGCCTTTGGAGGACATTTAGCATGCCATAAATGTAGAGCATTACTGTTTATTGTAATGCTAAGTGTGGGAGACCCCCCATCCCAAGACCTAGAGTCTGCAAGTAGCTCCTGCGATCCTGCCCCCAAATTAATTCTTACTGGTAAAGAAAGATCCTAACACCCGGTAGCTAGGCAAAAGAGACATGGGTAGGGCTTAGGTTTCAGGGGAACTGGGGGAAGAGGAGGACCATGAGGAAGAGGAGAAGGAGGAGCATGAAGAGGAGGAGCAAAGAGAATCCACCATAGGTTAAGAGTCAAGAAACCATGGCCCTAAGGACTGCCCAATTGAAGCTAAGAGTAGTCCAGATGAAACATAGTAACTAATAACTGAGGGTTATCAATGGGAAAATATATTCAAACGGAGTGGAGGGTAGGTGGCTGCCCAGTTCTTGTGTTCAAGGCTTCTGGTAAATATAAAGGTCGTGAGGCTGTTTTTAATTTAGGGACTCAATGAACAAGATGGGGAACAAATCCTGGGCCAAGATTTAAAAAAGAAAATTTGCTACAACACATAGCTGCACAAGTCATAACCATAGCATATCAAAAAGATCATATGCCATGATAAATTTGGTCTTGTTAAATGTATGAAAGGATAGTTCAACATATTCAAGCCTATATTGTATGAGTAGGATGAGGATAAATATTATAATTTCAGTACATATAGAAACATATTTAGTAAAATTCAACATCCAATAATAATAATAACCTTGATCCATTCACACAAAAGGGTAATATCTAAGCATATAAAGGTATAGACAACCAAACCATACCAACTAACCAAACCAAACCATCAACACATTACACTGGAAAAGTATAAAGGCATTTTTCTACGATTTCTGTCCAACCTCATTGGACATGTTGATCATAGTATTAGATCTTTTATCCAGAAAAGTAACATAATCCACTGAAATAAAAGACATGAGGAGGAGGGAAAGACAAGATATCCCATTTTGTATGTAATGTAATTCTACATATAGAAAAATCCTAAAGGATCCAAAAGACTACGAGAAATGATAAATTTGGTAAAGATGCAGTACACAAAATCAACATGCAAAAATCCATGTTTCCTGAACCTCAGTTCATATTGTTCACAGAAAAATTAAACAGATCACATAGGAATAAACATAACTAAAGAAGTAAAAACTTCTATAAGGACAATCACAAAACACAGGTTAAAGACATTGACAAAGACTGCGAAGGACAGGAAAATCTCATGTTCAGTAAAAAAATTAACAATGCTCCATTTTGTACTATATAACTCAATGAATTCAGTGCAATGTCCATAAAAATATAATTATTATTCTTTAGAAGCAAAATCCAAAATTCTGTATGATTACAAAAATACCTTAGAATTTGAAAGTAACTATGTACAACAAAATGTACAAACATAGAAACAACATCTGGTTTTAAGACATTGTAACTGAACCTACATAATTTGGAAATAAAAGTAGATTGAACTAACGAACAGAATTAGGACCCAATAAATTATCTCACATATCTACAGCGATCTGATTTTTGACAGAGGCAAAAACATATGTTTAGTAAAATACAACCTCTTCAACAAATAATGCTGTAAAAACTAGGCATACATATGTAATCTACTCTAATAAGTACTAATCTAATTTTTATTTATTATATTTTATTATTTTTATAGGATTCAAAAGACAAAAATCAGAAGGATTAAGGTTGCTTAGGTGGTAAATGTTGAAGACCTGGGATCAATCACCAGGACCCATAGATATGGGTTATATGTATACTCATGCACAACACGTGCACATGAAATAAAAGTTAAAAGAGAGCATTATAAAAATAACTAGAGATTTATATTAATGGCATTACAGCATAAAGATAAATCTGTTCTTCAATAAATTAGAAAGATGATATAAAGGAACAGATTTATATTGATTTAAAGTATAATTTGTATATAATTAAAATATATTGAGGTGCTAAATTTTCTTAAGTAAACCCCACTGTAACTTATGTAATCCCCACTGTAACTTCAAAGATAATATTTATGGAAATATTATATCTGCCAAAAGAAATGTGAAGAGAAACTAAATCACTTAAAAATGTGTCCAAAAACCTCAAAGGGAGACATGGAAGTGGAAAACAAGGGACTCAAAAAACTGAAACAAGGAAAACAGTACTTTTTATGAAGCATCAGGAGCAAGTCATAGAAGTCTGTTGTACCTCTTCTCAGCTTACGTGAAGTTATCTGGGAAACCATAGATGGTGCACGTAAAAGAAAGCACAAGCTGTAAGGAAAACACTGTCCTTGTTGCCGGTTACCTGTGAAAAGATGGCAAGAAAACCATCAGCAATAAAATGAATCAACGTAAAAAAGTGACTACAGTAAGGCTTCAAGATTCACAGTGAATATCAAAAAGTCAATTGCCTCCTTGTATTCTAGCATCAACCCAGTGAGGATTTGTAGTTAAAAAAAAAAAATTGTCATGTTACCACTACTGAAAAATGAAATGCTTACATGTACATATAGCAAAATACACATAACTAAGATGAAGAAGGCAAGAAACCTGAATGTTTTGTATTGTTGGATAGGAATACTCAATGCTATCAATGCTCAAGTTCTTGCTAACTTGATTTACAGTTTCATTGAACTCTCAATAAAAGCCTATTAAGTTATTTTGGGAATATCAACAAACGGATAGTAAAGCTGATATGAAGAGTGTAAAAACTCAGAAGGTTGGGCACGGTGTTTTAAACAAATAAAGGTAGAGAATTGATACTACTCCACTTCCAGACTTAAAGTATGGGAATCCAAATAGTGTGGTATTATGATTGCTATGATATAATATAAGGGCTAGGAATAGACGCATAAAAACTGACCACAAGTGAGAAAATGTAATGCAGTACCACAAAGACTAAGCGCTGCTAGAATAACTAAATAGGCATAGACAGATTAAAAGTAAATATAGTTGTAAAAATTAAACTTTAAAAGATTAAGTGGTACTTTCTCATACACATTCAAGCTTTAATTTATTACTAATTTAAAAAAAATACAAAGGTGATTTCTCAAGCAAAAATAATGAGACAGGAAAAGTAATAGGTAGGAGGAAATAAACATAAACATGCCAGTAAACCTGTCAAAATACAGATAACATCTGACCACGAGGTGCCTGCCCTAGGAAATACATCTACATCAGAACTTGTGAACCTAAAGTTCAGGGAACATCGAGGAAGAGGGAGCATAAAAGTTGTCAAAGCCAGAGAATTAGGATATCTGCTGTGCAGTTGGGTCTCCTACAAATGACAAGGAAACTTCTCCTATGATACTTTGTGGGCCTGTGTCTCTCTGCTGATGCCAATGGCTGAGGCTCTCTGCAGCTGATGCCTGGGGCTGCACGATGTATTAGTTAAAAGGAGGCAATGCATAACTGTGAGATATTTTATTATAGGAGAGAAGAGAGGCCGGCCTTGTGGAGAGAAAGAAAGGAGCAGAAGGAGAGAAGAGAAGGAGAGAGACAGAAATGTGAGGAAGAAAGCAAGAGAGCAAGAAAAGAAGAGAAGGCAAGAGAGGACAAAGAGCAAGAGGAAGAGGAAGAAAGCAAGAGAGAGGAGAGGGGGTGAGCCACCCCTTATATTGTGTGAGGCATGGCTGTCTGTGGGGCGGGCTATGCCAGACTGTGGTCAAGTGACTGGGAGTAGGGTCCAGCTAGAAAGCTGTGAGCTTGGGGCATTGTCTGTGTGACAGAGCACACATCTCCTGTGCGTGTGTGTGTTGGGGGGTTGTGACAGGTTGTGACTGAAAACAAGGTCCCAGAAGTCATGTCCGAACTCCTTCTGTCCCTTGCAGGCAGAAACTATCTCCCTCTGGGATATGGTGTTCCAGATGTATTACTTGACTGGGCCTAGGTTGCCTGAACAGACCACTGCCCCACAATACTTCAGTTATATGGCTGCCTAAACAATAATAGCACCAATAGACATGTTAACATGAAATTGGAAATTTTAAGGTCCCTCTTAATAGACAGAGAACAAAAAAAACAAAAGGACAAATGCAGATAAAAGGAGAACTAATCCTCTGGAGTCTGACTTTTTAGTTCTTTGTATACAGAGCTAAATAAAGGATTCTTAACTGAGGAAAAGTGAATGGCCAAGAAGCACCTAAAGAAATATTCAACATCCTTAGTCATCAGGGAAATGCAAATAAAAACAACCCTGAGATTCCACCTCATACCAGTCAGAATGGCTAAGATCAAAACTCAGGTGACAGCAGATGCTGGTGAGGATGTCGAGAAAGAGGAACACTCCTCCACTGTTGGTGGGATTGTAAGCTGGCACAACCACTCTGGAAATCAGTCTGGAGGTCCCTCAGAAAATTGGACATAGTACTACCTTGAGGACCTAGTTATACCACTCCTGGGCCTATACTCAAAAGGTGCTCCAACATGTAATAAGAACAAATGCTCTACTATGTTCATAGCAGCCTTATTTATAATAGCCAGAAGCTGGAAAGAACTCAGATGTCCTTCAACAGAGGAATGGATACAGAAAATGTGGTACATTTTCACAATGGAATATTACTCAGATATTAAAAACAATGACTTCATGAAATTCTTAGGCAAATGGATGGAACTAGAAAGTATCATCTTGTGTGAAGTAATCCAGGCCCAAAGGGTCACACATGGTATGTACTCACTCATAAGTGGATATTAGCCCGAAAGCTCAGAATACCTAAGGTACAATTCACAGACCACATGAAGCTCAAGAAGAAGACCAAAGTGTGGATGCTTCAGTCCTTGTTAGAAGGGGGAACAAACTACTCACGTGAGGAAATATGGAGAAAAATAGTGTGGAGCAGAGCCTGAAGGAAAAGCGAATCAGAGACTGCCTAACCTGGGGATCCACTCCGTATACACCAAACCAAGACACTATTGTGAATACCAACAAGTGCTTGCTGATAGGAGCCTGATAAAGCTGTCTCCTGAGAGGCTCTGCCAGAGACAGACTAATACAGAGGCAAATGCTCTCAGCCAACCATGGGACTAAGCACAGGGTTCACAATGTAGGAGTTAGAGAAAGGACTGAAGGAACTGAAGGAGTTTGCAACATCATAGAAAGAACAACAATATCAACCAACCATACCCACCCTCCAAAGTTCCCAGAGACTAAACCACATATGTATCAGAGAGGACAGCCTTGTTGGGCATCAATGGGAGGAAAAGCCCTCAGTCCTACATAGGGGAATGCCAGGGTGGTGAGACAAGAGTGGGTAGGTGGATGGGGGAGCACCCTCATAGAAGCAGAGAGAAGAGGAGGGGATAGGGGGTTTGCAGAGGGGAAACTGGGGATGGAGATAAGATTTGAAATGTAAATAAATAAAATGTACAATTAAAAAAGAGAACTAATCTTACACAAGGAAGATCTCCTAATTGGTAATCAAATACAATGTGAGCATCCCAAAATCATGTACATGTAACAGTGTACACAGAAGATTAATCTATATATTTGTATGCATGTGTATGTTTGTGTATGAGACTCTGTGTGTGTGTGTGTGTGTGTGTGAGAGAGAGAGAGAGAGAGAGAGAGAGAGAGAGAGAGATAAACAAGAGAAAACCAAGAACTTGAGTGGGAATGGGGTTGTTGAGGGGTGGACAGGAGAGGAGCTGGAAGAAGGAAAGGGAATCAAAGACATAAAATAATTATATTTTAATAAAGATATTGGTTAAAAAAATAAACTCAAGAGTGATCCAAATAAGGAAATACAGTAAACTTATATAGAAAATAAAAAATTATATTGAAAAGTACAAGTTATATATAATTAAAATATATATACTTAAAAAGGAATAAAAAAGGTTAGAAAACACTAGTGGTTTTAACAATAGACATGAACATTGGTGAGAAAATAAAAATATAAGGATTGTATAAAAACAGAATAAATTATTTATATAGTCATAGGCTTGGAGGAAAGAATTGTAGCTTTTATAAAGATAATTTCTGAAAAATTTTCAAAATTTATAAGTGATGTCAATCTTTACTGAACACTAACTTTAAAACCAAAATATTCATAAAATAATACCATAAGATTAGTGAGTTATGACACTTATAATGTAAGAACAACAAGGCTCTTTTTATTGGTAATAATGCATCAACCAAAAATGAAAAGGCACAGGTAGAATGGATTTATAAAGCAAAATCAAGGCTGAGAAGATTTCCCAGTGGATAATGCATTTACTGTACAAGCACTGACTGAGTTGGGGTGCCTACAACATGTTTATAAGCAGGATGGACATGAAGGCCTCTCTGTAACCTCAGTCTGTGGAAGACAGAATCAAATGGTCAGTGAGCAAGCTGGCTAGCCAGGCTAGTTATACCTGAGAACTCTGACTTTGACTGAGAGTCCCCCACTGTGATAAATAAAGTAGAAGAATGCTTGCGGATGATTCTTGACATCACCTTAGATCTCTTCATGTGTGCACATACACAGATGCACGTGTTTACTGCCACATGCATCCACAAACATAAAACACGCATCCACATAAGCACAGCATATCATGTGAAAATAAAGGAAGAAAATGAAATTCTATTTATATCCTGTCTATGTGAAACAGACTAGCTGAAAGTTGAAATGATAAAATGCTTCTTGCATGAATAATAAACCAGCTGAAAAAGGGGCTAAATTATAGATGTTAGTTTCAAATATTAGTGCTCTTATTGGGGGTCGGGGAGGATACATGAATTCCTTCAAACTAGAACCCTTTGGAGTGCTAGACAGATAGCAGGTTAGAGATCTACAACAGCATCCTGTATCTTCATGAACCTGAAACCTATCACCTGGTTTGCTTGTAGAAAGAGATAAAGCAAGCGGAAAGCCAAAGGAGAGTAGCAGTCAAAAGCAGGCTCAGACCAGATGAAATCCTGGGATCCCAAACTTTAGATCTGTGAAAGGAAACAATGCACAAAACCATAGAGTGCTCAGCAAAGTAAAAGAAAAACGAGAAGGCTCCTCACTTGGAGTTTCCTGGAAAAAAGAAAAACATGAGAAGGAATCACAAGTCTACTGGTAGACACTTAGGAAAAACAAAGATTGGACCAGAGATTTTGTCCAGTGTAGCAAGGAGACACCAGAGAAAAGACCCGTTTTGCTGCTACAATCAAGTAATGGGGTCAGCAACAAAACACCCGAGCTAAAAAACACCTTCAGCAAAAACATTACAACTGAGATTCTCAGGGTAGAAGGCCAGATAACTGTACTGTTTATCTCTAAATCCAAAGTTCCCATGCTTCAATGGAATAAGCCATTAAGTACAGGCAAGTACTCAGATTCATGTCAGCAAATATATTTTAGGAACAAGTGTAACTAGACACTGCAGAATTACATTAGTAGGACAACCTTTTTCAGAGTTGCTCAGTCCCAATAAAAGTCCCTGATTTCAGATTATACTGCAAAGCTACAGAAATGAAACAGTGTAGTATTCTCTCTCTCTCTCTCTCTCTCTCTCTCTCTCTCTCTCTCACACACACACACACACACACACACATACACACACAAATGGGATAGTATATACAACCAAAATAAATTATATCACCATGTGACATTGAACAAAACTATGATAAAATCCATATGTTGGAAAAACAGTAGCATTTTTAACAAATGGTGCTTAGAAAACTGGACATCCACATATAGAATAAAATAGATCTCTCTTTCTCATTTCACACAAATTAACTTGAAATGGATTAAATACTTCAATGAGACTCAAAACTCTAACATTTCTAGAAAAACAAACAAAAATATTTTCAGATGTAACCATATGCAAGGAGTTGCTAGATATGACTTCAGTGTCTAGGGGAATAATATCAAAAACTGATGCAAAGAATTGTATGATATTTGAAAGCTCCACACAGCAAAGGAAACAAGAGATTGAGGAGACAAAATATACAATGGAGCAGAGAAAACAGGAGACTTAGGAGATGACATAGAATGGGACAAAGAGAACAAGAGTGTGATGAGACAATATGTACAATAGGACTGTGCTTTGCCTGCTAGTCATCTGGCAATAATTCAAAACAATTTAAAATGTAATTTCTAGAATGTTCCACTTAATATTTTTTGGACCGGAATCGACCACAAATAACTTCAACCACTGAAAGAGAAAAACTATGGTTAAAAGGATGTGTTTGTCAGTCTTTACATCGCTTTGAAAAAAATAAGTGATTTAAACTACGTAACAGGAGGCAGAGTTACTTTATGTCATGGCTTAAGTGCCATCGACTCTTTTGTTTCTGGACCACAGTGAAGCAGGGCATCATGGGAGTGAGAACACCTATCACATCACAATCTAGCAATAAGGGACAAGAGCAGAAATCACGGAGGAAGGGCTGGGGGTGAGAGAAAGGGAGGGAGAAAGCAAGGGCCAGCTAAGACCCCAAATAACATACTCCTGCTAGGCAGGTCCCATCTTTTAAAGTTCCAGAAGCTTTAAAATGGGATATCAACCTTTGAATTAGCCCACAATAAATGAATCATAGGGAGAATACTTTATATCTAATCCCAAAGAAGGGGAGACCACTAGATACCAAAGACTTGAGGGAGGAGAGAAAAGGAACTCAGAGAAACAAAATCACAGCCATTTTAAGATTTTACTGTAAAAGGCTGGAGCACAGGAGAGACAGTCTCCTGTGTTTCTTAAAAGTACAAGGTAGAAGTGATAGCATTCCTAAATTCATGGCGTGCTTCAAGACAGAGAACTCTTAAGCTATGGGATTCCAGAAGCTACCAGGATATACCAAGGGTAAGCCAGAGCTATCCTGGCATACATAAAAGCTTCAAATGGACCACAAAGTCTAAAGAGCGATTCAACAGCAAGTCTGGTGGCTAAACTATAAATCAGAAGATTACCAAAAACCTTGCAGAGCTCACAAGGTAAAATTCCACTTCTAGTTATACACCCAAAGAGATGATGTTAGTATGCTTGTGTGTGCTGTGGCACAAGAGCTAAGAAAATAAAATCAGCCTAGGTGGTGAGCAACAGAAGAATGGAAGAGACTAATGTGTTATGTGTACTCTGTGGAGTCAGCCACTAAATTAGTGAAACTGACAATATGTACATTAACTGAAATAAGTCAAACAGAAAGGCAAATGGCAGAGGTCTTCCTCATATACCGAAAGGGGAAAAAATACACTGGAAAGTATGTTTCACCATTCCAGTTGTTGGCATGAACCTGGGGAATGAGACCTAAAGCTGAGGTGAATTAAAGTCTCATGCAACAGCCAACTTTACTCAGAGCATCAGGCAATTTCTACCCTGAGAGTTAAAAAGACTCCCTTGAGTAAAGGGTTCAATCACAAGGACAAGCCACACATGGTGAAAAGATGTTTTTCCATAGAGGAATATGAACAGCAACTGAAGTAAACTCACTCCTATCTGCTACACCTGGGAGCATCGTAAAACACATGCCACGAGCAAGTCTGTGTTTGAAAGAAATCGAGGTCACAAAACTCTTGTTCCCTCGGTGTTTTCTCACAAGCACTTGGCAGCCTCACACACCATCCTTGGACTGTTTCCTGACAAAAGTAGACTCATGATTACTGAGAATTACAAAGCATGTTGGAATTCAGGAGAAAGGAGTTATTGCACATGCTTATTGCACTCTGCCTAAATGGAGATAACATGGTGTCTCACATTAACATGTGTAACTGATAGACGAATAAAAATTAATATTAAAATCAAATGAATTGTACCTTCGGGAGGATCTGTGTATCTTGAGTTGGTACTGTTTCACATGAGACTCTACCACACTTTAACTTATTATTCTTTGTCCCTCAATTTAAAAAAACAAGACAAAACTTTTTTCACGTTGTCATCCTTTCTCTATGAAGTGCAACTATACGTCCTTCTACAGACCTTACAAAGACTTCCATTTAGCTTCTCATTTCTAACAGTTTTGCTAATTAATAATGAACAAAGCTTTATAACTAGAGTGGCTAGACTGTAAATATTTGTCAATGCCAGCATCCTGGAGTCCAGAAGTCTGAAATTTAGATATTGCCTCCATTGGTACCAGGACCTTTCCCATTGCTTCTATTCCTGGGAACACTTGGCTTATGGAAACATAATTCTAATTTTCATATGCTATTTTCCCTGTGTACTCATCTGACTTTACCTTCTTTAAAAAGGGGAAGTCCATTAGATTAAAGCCTATCCAACGGGTGTTGTATTAACTGAATAAGACAAAGACCTTACTTTTTAAGCAAGGCTGAATTTGCACACACCAAGTGTCAGAACTTCATTATAAAGTGCGAAGACACAAGTCTACCCATAATGCCAGCAATAGTCCTAACTATTAACATATGTGGGTAGGATTTTAAATTCTCATTGAGAATATGAGCCATTCTATCTTGTGACGGACTATAGACAATTTTCTCTGTATTGGACTCCTGCCAGGGTTGTGCTTGGGTATGATCTAACGTTCCAAGTTGGATTTGTTGGTTTCTGAGGTTTTTTTTGTTTTTTTATTTTCCCTAGATGTGTGAAAAGTATAATTTCTTACATTCCTACCAGCTAATAGCAATGCACTGAGGGTGGTTTGTCTACTTTTTCTTAATCTGTAAGGTTTTAATGTGTGTTTTAAAAAATTCAGATTGGAGACCCTGCAGTTTTGAGAATGAAGTGCCTCTATTGAAAAACCTCATGATTTTTTAATTTGCCTCAGAAAACATTGATTCATTTCCTCCTAATTCAATTAATTGAGCATCTGGGATTTTGTTGTTGTTTGATTGGGTTTTTGATTTTGGGTATATTTATTTTCTCTATGAAACAGAGCTGTAAGGCATTTGGTAGTCAGGTTCAGTAGAGATGACTCAAGCAACCTTGTTAGCCTTGCCTTGAGTTTGTATTTGGTTTCTAATATTTTTTTATCCATTGAAAACTCAAGTATCTTTACCCATGATAATTTATTTCATCCCACCATCCATTCTGATATAATGGCATATTCCCAGAAAAACAGCATGTAGACACTGTGGCAAAGACTACAAGTTTTTTAACTTTGGAGATTCCTAAAATGGGTCTCTTTTAGTTTATCCAACTGTTTAGTCTAAGCTGAATACTGGACTACCTCAATTGTGGGGATATTGGTGGAGATCATATTCATTTTCCTCGTGGCTCTTTTCAGTGCCTGGAAGAGACTTTCTTTTGGACCAACAGACTCTAACACCTCTTCTGGAATTGATTCCAACCGATGATGAGCTACATCTGGCCTGTGAAATGAAAATAGCAAAGCCTTTGATTGAGTCCAAGTGAAGTGGATCTACATCATCTGCTCAGTCAACTTTTGCCAAGATAGATGATGCTGTGTCAGTGTTACACAATTTCAGAGGTGGATTTCCCCTCTTTAAAAACAAAGTCTTTCCTTTATATAAGCAATGTGTGGGGTTGGAGGTCCACTGTACGTGAAATGCATTTTGTCTCCTTTGTTGTATATTTGGAAACGTTTAGTGCTTTACTAAAATAACCTTAGCTGAGCTGAGCTTTTTTCCCTTGTGTTGGATCCTGGCCATCCTAATCCTTATCAGGCAGCACAAAGGGCACTGACTGAGGAAGCTTCGCAGACATGAGTCAGTTCTGATCATCTTACTATCTAAAGGGCTGACGCAAGAAGAGCGCTGTGAGACATGAGAAAGTCGGCAAATTCCAGGAACTGCCAGTGTTCCTCTTGGCTCAAACTGCAAAATACTCACTCCAGAAGGAGCACAAATGGTCACAGTGAACACAGAAAGAAGGGTGAAAATCTTAAATTTTTTTTTTTTTTTTTTTACAATTTCAGCCACTTTCCTTCATATAAGAACCATAAACATAGACTAGGAAATGGGCTGAAAGTGGATGTTTTCAAAGCTTGGGAAACCACCTTAACATGGGAGGTTGGAGCCTACAGAGGAAGCTGTAGCTGGCGTCACAATGTTTAAAGAACATTCCAATCTTATTTGTTCTATGTGAGGAGAGACAAGATTTCTAGTGTGTTGTTTATTTGCTTGGTTCTCACTGATTTTTGTGGTGCTGAGGACTAGATCCAAGGCTTTTTGATTCCAGCCAAGCACCCCATGACAAGGGTCCATCTTTTGAACCAGGCTGAAGATGTTGATGCTAAATTTTCCAGTTGGCTAGACTGTCTGCCATGATTACTAGTGGAGCTGCTAGATCAATGCTTCTCAACCTTCTTAATGTTGTGACTCTTTAATACAGTTCCTCATATTGTAGTGGTGCTCACAATCATAAAATCACTTTGTTGCTACTTCATAAATGTAATTATGCTATTATTATGAACTGTAATATAGGTATCTGTGTTTTCCAATGATCCTAGGCAAGTCCTATGAAGGGGATGTTTGACCCTTCAAAGGGGTAGGTCGCAACCCACAAGTTGAAAACCACTGCCTTAGATTCTCTGGACTCATGATGCAGTAAGGTCATAGTTACATTAGTTTTCAAGTCTATTATACTAACTGTAAGTCCCCCATTTCTGGAATAATCTGTGATATTCATATATCAATATCAACTAATAGTGTCGAGGTATTACTAACGATTTTCCTTACTATGGTTTTAGTCTTATTCAGCTCTTTCATAGCCTCTGTTGATGTTTTTCCTTATTCTTTGTCAATTAATTTTACTATTACTTGAGCCAACCTTTAAAATACTAAGCTGTCACCAGAACATTTAAGTCTGAATGGCACCTCTGTGTCTCAGTTGATGATTTCTTTAACTCATGTCCCTGGCCTTAGCCCCTCACTGTACTACAATGAATCCACAACAGATGTAGAAGGTCTGAGAAATCAGTGGATTGAGAAGCAAAAAGTACTAGTTAATGAGCTATGGGCTGACTTTAAACAGGCCTTAGAAATCAAAAAGAAAGCTTTAAAACATGTAAATTACATATACAAAAATTCATTCATAAATTATATAGATCTATTTTAGAATTAATGATTAATTTAAAAATTGAATTGACATGAAAACCATAATTTCAAGGCAGAAAATACATTCTCAGTAGGAGGGTAAGTGTAGTATGTTCTTTGAACTCAGATAAAATACTCAAAGAATGTAAAATAGGAAAAAAGTTTAAAATATCACCTGGAAATTCAGTAGACCATTCTCATAGCACAGTGCTAATAATGGTTTTAGAGCTAAAGGAAGAAAAGAACATGCTCAAAGTCCATATTCTTAAACAGTTAACATTAGTGTAAAGGAACATAACAAAGTCTGTCCAGCTGAAGCTTTAGGACATCTACAAAAAAAAAAAAGTAATAGCCTATAGGTTATTACACATTGAAACAGCATGCCTGGTTTGGGGATAAAGATCAGAGATGATGTGATTCTTATTAAACAACTAAACCATGGTAGCCACAGACTATCCTAAGCCCAAGGTAGAAGGATATGGAGTGTTAGTAAGGAACAGTTAACCATGTAATTTAAGTCTGTAACACATAACAGCAAATATATGAACATAATAGAATCAAGGAAACACTCTGTGCTTTTGTTACAAATATTGTAAGGAGCTACATTCTAGCTTATTCAAATGTAAGTTAATATTAAATGATTAAAATTAGAAAACATTGCCAAGAAAATAATCTTAAAGGGGAAAGAATAATTAAACAGATTATATGAATTATTATAAATAAACATTAAGATTAAAGGTAAATGTACTAAAAAGATATAGCATGAAGCAGGAAGATGCTCATTGTACAGAAATGAATCTTTCTCCGTTATTCCTCAATTGTCTTAGTTCTAACTAACATAATGGGAAGTTGATTAATATATGTGTGTATTTCCTGTATTGAAAACAAAATGCATAGTACAATAGAGTTAAATACCATAAAGATCTGAGTTCAGATCTCCAGAAGCAACATAAGACCACATTTTAAAAAAATGCTCTATGGCTGGCGGTGGTGGCTCACACCTTTAACCCCAGCACTTGGGAGGCAGAGGCAGGCAGATTTCTGAGTTCGAGGCCAGCCTGGTCTACAGAGTGAGTTCCATGACAGCAAGGGCAACACAGAGAAACCCTGTCTCGAAAAGCCAAAAACAAAAACAAAAACAAAAACAAAAAAAGCCCTATGATTCATGCATATAACACAGAACTAAAGGAGCAGAAGCAGGTGAATTCCCTGAGCTCATTTACAAATCAATGTAATCTAAGCATAGAGCTTCATGATCAATGAGAAACCCTGTATCAAAACTAAGATGGATTGGTCAAGGAAGAAATAAAGAAAGAAATTAAAAAATTTCTAGCATTTAATGAAAATGAAACCACAACATACCCAAGCTTATGGGACACAATGAAAGCAGTCCTAAGAGGAAAACTCATAGCTTTAAGTGCCTCCAATAAGAAACTGGACAGAGCATACACCAGCAATTTGACAGCACATCTGAAAGCTCTAGAACAAAAAGAAGCAAATTCACCCAAGAGAAATCAAAGGCAGGAAAATATCAAACTCAGAGCTGAAATCAACCAAATGGAAACAAAAAGAACTATATAAAGAATCAACCAAACCAAGAACTGGTTCTTTGAGAAAATCAACAAGATAGATAAACCCTTAGCCCAACTAACTAGCGGATACAGAGCCAGTATCCTAATTAACAAAATCAGAAATGAAAAGGGAGACATAACAACAGACATTGAGGAAATCCAAAAAATCATGAGAGCCTACTACAAAAGACTATACTCAACACAATGGAAAAGCTGGACGAAATGGACAATTTTCTAGACAGATAACAGGTACCAAAGTTAAATCAAGATCAGATCAACGATCTAAACAGTCCCATATCTGATAATGAAATAGAAACAGTCATTAATAGTCTCCCAACCAAAAAAAGCCCAGGACCAGATGGGTTTAGTACAAAGTTTTATCAAACCTTCAAAGAAGACCTAATACCAATACTCCTCAAACTATTCCACAAAATTGAAACAGAAGGTGCTCTACCCAATTTTTTCTATGAAGCCACAATTACTCTTATACCTAAATCACCCAAAGACCTAACAAAGAAAACTTCAGACCAATTTCCCTTATGAATATCGATACAAAAATACTCAATAAAATTCTTTCAAACTGAATCCAAGAACACATCAAAAAATCATCCATCATGATCAATTAGGCTTTATCCCAGAGATGCAGGGATGGTTCAATATACAGAAATCCATCAATGTCTAATTCACTATATAAACAAATTCAAAGAAAAAAAACATATGATCATCTCATTAGATGCTGAGAAAGCATTTAACAAATCCAACATCCCTTCATGATAAAAGTCTTGGAAAGATCAGGAATTCATGGTCCATACTTAAACATAGTAAAAGCAATATACAGCAAACTTAAACATAGCAATATACAACAAACCAATAGCCAACATCAAACTAAATGGAGAGAAACTTGAAGCAATCCCACTAAAATCAGGGACTAGACAAAGCTGCCCACTCTCTCTCTAACTATTCAATGTTGTACTTGAAGTTCCAGCTAGAGCAATTAGACAACAAAAGAAGATCAAAGGCATATGAATGGGAAAGGAAGAAGTCAAATTATCACTATTTGCTGATATGATAGTATATTTAAGTGACCCCAAAACTTCCACCAGAGAGCTCCTAAACCTGATAAACAACTTCAGCAAAGTAGCTAGATATAAAATTAGCTCAAGCAAATCAGTGGCCTTCCTCTACACAAAGGATAAACAGGCTGAAAAAGAAATTAGGGAAACAACACCCTTCACAATAGTCACAAATAATATAAAATACTTTGGTGTGACCCTAACTAAGCAAGTAAAAGATCTGTATGACAAGAATTTCAAGTCTCTGAAGAAGGAAATCAAAGATCTCAGAAAATAGAAAGATCTCCCCTGCTTGTGGAGTGGCGGGATTAATATAATAAAAATGCCCATCTTTCAGAAAGCAATCTACACAATCAAGGCAATCCTGTTCAAAATTCCAATTAAATTCTTTACAGAGTTAGAAAGAGCCATTTGCAAATTCATCTGAAATAACAAAAAACCTAGGATAGGGAAAAATATTCTCAACAATATCAGAATTTCTGGTGGAATCTCCATCCCTGACTTCAAGCTGTACTACAGAGCAATTGTGATAAAAACTGCATGGTATTAGTACAGCGACAGGCAGGTAGATCAATGAAATAGAATTGAAGACCCAGAAATGAACCCACACACCTATGGTCACTTGATCTTTGACAAAGGAGCTAAAACCATCCAGTGGAAAAAAGACAGCATTTTCAACAAATGGTGCTGGCTCAACTGGCAGTTAGCATGTAGAAGAATGCAAATTGATCCATTCTTATCTCCTTGTACAAAGCTCAAGTCCGAGTGGATCAAGGACATCCACATGAAACCAGATACACTGAAACTAGTAGAAAAGAAAGTGGGGAAGAGTCTCAAGTGCATGGGCACAGAGGAAATTTTCCTGAACAGAACACCAATAGCTTAAGCTCTAAGATAAAGAACTGACAAATGGGACTTTATAAAATTGCAAAGCTTCTGTAATACAAAAGACACTGTCAATAGGACAAAATGGTAAGCAACAAATTGGGAAAAGATCTTTACCAATCCTACATCTGATAGAGGGCTAATATCCAATATATACAAAGAAATCAAGAAGTTAGACTCCAAAGAACCAAATAACCCTATTAAAAATGGGGTACAGAGCTAAACAAATAATTCTCAAGTGCCGAATATCAAATGGCTGAGAAGCACCTAAAGAAATGTTCAACATACTTAGTCATCAGGGAAATGCAAATCAAAACAACGCTGCAGTTCCACCTCACACAAGTGAGATTGGCTAGGCTAAAAAACTCAGGTGACAGCAGATGCTGGAGAGGTTGTAGAGAAAGAGGAACACTATTTCATTGCTGGTGGGATTGCAAGCTGGTACAACCATTCTGGAAATCAGTTTGGCGGTTCCTCCGGAAATTGAACATAGTTCTACCAGAGGACCCAGCTATACCACTCCTGGGCATATACCCAGAAGATGCTCAAACATGTAATAAGGACACATGCTCCACTATGTTCATAGCAGCCTTATTTATAATAGCCAGAAACTGGAAACAACCCAGATGTCCTTCAACAGAGGAATGGATACAGAAATTGTGGTACATCTACACAATGGAGTAGTACTCAGCTATTAAAAACAATGAATTTATGAAATTCTTAGGTAAATGAATGGATCTGGAGAATATCATCCTGAGTGAGGTAACCCAATCACAAAACAACACACATGGTATGCACTCTCTGATAAATGGATATTAGCCCAGAAGTTCAGAATACAGGAAGAACAACCCACAAACCACAAGAAACTCAAGAAGAAGGAAGACCAAAATGTGGTCATTTAATTCCTTCTTAAAAGGGGGAACAAAATACCCACGGAAGGAGTTGCAGATCCTAACTATGGAGCAGAGACTGAAGAAAGGACAATCCAGAAACTGCTCCACCTGGGAATCCTTCCCATATTCAATCATCAAATCCTGACACTATTTTGAATGCCAGCAGGTGCTGGCTGACAGGAGCCTGATATAGCTGTCTTCTGAGAGGCTCTGATAGTACCCAACTAATACAGAAGTAGAGAGAGTCTCACAGCCATCTATTGAATTGAGTATAAGGTCCCCAATGAAGGAGTTAGAGAAAGGACCCAAGGAGCTGAAGGATTTGCAGCCCCTTAGGACGAACAACAATATGAACTAACTAGTACCCTCAGAGCTCCCAGGGAGTAAACTGCCAACCAAAGCGTACACATGGTGGGACTCATGGCTTCTGCAGTGTACAGCAGGGGATGGCTTAGTCAGTTATCAATGGCACGAGAGGCCCTTGGCCATGTGACGGTTCTATGCCCCAGTATAGGGTAATGCCAGGACCAGGAAACAGGAGAGGATGGGTTATTGAGCAGGGGGAGGAGAGAGGGAACAGGGTTTTTATTTTGGTTTGGTTTGGGGGAGGGTTGTTTTAGGTTTTTTTTTTGTTTTTTTTTTTTTTTGGTTTTTGGTTTTTGGTTTTTGCTTTATTTTATTTTTTTTCAGAGGGGAAACTGGGAAAGGAGAATCATATGACATGTAAATAAAGAAAATATGTAATTAAAGAAAAACTAAGATGTAGATGGACAAAGACACCCACTATTACATAAACTTCTGGGGCTTGCAGCACACACACACACACACACACACACACACACACACACACATATACACACACACACATGCACACAGAGAGAGTCATACTTTAAACCTTCGAATAATAGCTATAAGTACTTCTTGGTAGATCCTAGAACTTGAGAGGCAGAGGCAGGCAGATTCCTGAGTTTGATGTTAGTCTGATCTACAGAGTGATTTCCAGGGCAGCCAGGGCTACACAGAGAAACCCTGTCTTGAAAAACAACAACAACAAAAAAAAAATTAAAAAAAATAAACCATAGGATGAATAACTAGGTTATAACAAGAGCTTATTAAAGATTAGTACTCTCTATCTTTTCAACAATTTTTAATTGTGGTTCTTGGAAATATTTGTTTATTATTAAATTATTCATAGTAAAACCAGAGTACTTTATTTCTTCATTATTTCATACATGAGTATAAAGCATTTTGGTCACTGTTTTACTATTTGTAACCCCATCATGACTTTCTTGCCTCAGCTCCCTGACAGTGCTCCTGTGGTTGCAATGTCCAAGCCTAACCTAATGAGAACATGGATGATTACTATGAGCCTCGTACATTTTCTGATTTTTCCTTTTAAAACAATGAAAACAAGGAATCATAGCTAATGAATGCCATACAATCCCATTTGAATTACGTGTACACGCAGAGTAATGGTGAAGCCTTAAAAGTGCAACACGGGTGCTATTATTCATGAAGCACAGTGGCCTGGCTTTCTGCTCTGCTCCCTGAATCCTCAGTTTTTAAAAATTATAGCTCTGAGATAATCAGACGATATCTGAGAGAAAATAAAAACAGAAAGTGTTGCCACAAAGCTACAAACGACTTGCATAATCACCAAATGGAAACAACAAATACGCCAGGCCAATACACCAAAGTAGAAAACACTTCCCTTGACAGAGGTTTGAGAAAAGTGTAGAACTGAGCTTTTTGAGAATCTGTTTCCTACTTTCAAATATGAAGTGGCTATTACAAAAGCTTCAGTTCAGGCCTATGTCATAACATTGCCTCACTACTAAGAAAAAAAATTAGCAGAGCTAATCAATCATGAATCAAAACTATGGGTAAAAAAAAAAATTTTCTGTTATAAATCAGTTATCTCAATAATAATTATCAAAATAGGCTATTACAGTTATGGATTTCCTATTTTGGTGGTTTGAATGAGAATGGGCCATATATTCTTGTATACTTGAATGGTTGGCCCCCAGTTAGCAGAACTGTTCAGGAAGGATGAGAGGGTGTGCTTTTATTGGAGCAGGTATATCCCTGGGGTTCGGCTTTGAGGTTTCAAAAACCCAGGCCATTTTCAATTATATCTACCTCATGTGTCACAGGATATAAACTCTCTGCTACTAAATAGCACCATGCCTGTTGCCATGCTCCCTGCCATGATAGTTATAGGCTCCAACTCTTTAAAACTGAGTCTCGAGCAAACTCTTTCTTGACACCTTGGCCATTGTGTCTTCTCACAATTAAAAAGTGACTAAGACACTTACACTGAATACAAAATGTGTGGTACAACAGAGAAACTGGCATCCTGTGTAGCCCTCCCCTAGAGCAAAGACTAAGTAGCTGGTACTCACAGGAGTTAGCATCTGTGCTTTGAATCACCCTCCCTCACCCTATTCATAACACCATTCCTTTATGCTGAAGAAATGATACATTTTATTTTCCCTAAACTACCAGTAACATTTCTGGCAAGTGTAGATCAAAAAAGCACACCAATGCCAAAAACAAATGACTACGAGATCATCTGCAGTTTGTGGCACAATGTTGGACATTGACTCTGCATGTTTTTGTAGAGTTTCTGGATCCTTTCATTTTAAGTACACTTAAATACAGTTAAATTTTTCTCAGCAAGGTGTGGTAGTACACACTCATGGTCCCAGCATTCATGAGACTGAGACTGGGGGATCACCAATGTGAGGTTAGCCAACTTTATGACATTCTTAAAATTAGTCTCTAAAACAAAAGACATAGGAATTGCCTCACTGGATCTAGTTTAATTCATGGTGGAAAAATTCACAAGTAAATGTAAATTCTGATTCTCAAAATCTTCTACCAACAAAAATTGTGTGAGTGACACCAGAGGGTGAAATGTAAGGAGGACATCTTAGCTTCTACCAATACGGACATCTTGTCATTCTATGAATTTCTATTCAGCAATGGAAGAAAGGATAAGAGGAGAAGAAGAAGAGGATTTTCATGTTCCTTCGTGCTTCTCCTTTTCCTCTAAGTGAAATTTTCAGTGCTTCAAACAAAGAGATGGCAGACTTAATATTCACTAATACATTTTCTTAGTTGGAACCATGGTCCAAACTATCCTTCATATGCATACACATCATATACATGTACATGTACATGTATACATACACATGCTGTATATGCAGTTTTTTTTTTCAATCCATGTCAATAAGTGGTCGTGTTTATTATTTGTGCTTTGCTAAAAGTGTTTGATCACATTTTACAAACATTTTTTTGGTTATTCTATCTGCATTTTGAGTTTGATTAATGAATCCATACTAATGGTATTAAATCTTAAATATGAGAAAACTGAGAATATTAAGAGTTCAAGAAAGGTATAATAATGCACAAAAAGCACAAGCAAGAGCTAAAAACGATGCTCACAGGTGCAGACTGGTGTGTTGATTTAGAAATTTTTCCATGGTATTTATCTGTGAAGATAGGGTCTTTAAAAATCCTTTATAATTCCTTCATTAGATTACTCTTTTGCTCTATAATTTCTTGATATATGTTTTAGATTAAGTATTTATCTCCATGACACCAAGCATACAGATGAAAATCAAAACATTCAGTCAATCATTCAGCTATTTGTTAATATATATTTGGCATCAGTTAAAAGAGAGTAATTAAAAATCATTAGCTGGAATTTCCATTTTTATTTATGTGTTTGGTAATACTGAGGTATAGTCATCATTACAAGAAAAGCTTGGTCTTAGTAATTGCTTTTCTTTTATTTGATATTTTTTATTTTATAAACAAAAGCGTTTTGTTCTGATGTGTTTATTCTTCTTGATTGTTAAATTACAAGCTTCATTTCCCTTTGATGATAGAGCTCTGATCTCAATTTTTCCATCGACAATTTAATTTTTCTTTGTCTCATTTCAGTTTTCCTAGATAGAAGACTTTTGAATATATTTTTTTTCTTTACGGCTACTTCTTCCCTGTTTCATTTTTTTGCTTATACAAAATGTGTTTAAAATATTCAATATAAAGTGAGTGGTTAAAAGATGTTAGAAAAACAGAGAAATAAATAACTCGTGAGTCTAAGATGAATGTGAAGATCACATATCAAATTACTAAGAGTAGAAAGTCAGAGCAAAGCCTAGATTGAGGTGAGGGATCAGCCAATGCTGCCTGGAGAAAACAACAAAGGCAAAGAATATCAGTCTGTCTTGGGCATGGGGTCCTCAATCTGCTGTTTGTCTTCTATACCACAACAAAGAGTTCTAGCCGTCTCACCAGTACATGCTTCCTTTACTGCAGAAGGCTGATCGACATCTCTAGCCTTTTCTGTTCAAGCATGCCTCCTCTCTAGGTTAGAAAGAACATTTATCTAGACACATACTTTCCTAAGGAATTACTTGCAAACATTCATGACGCCCAAGTATTGGTATTTTCTTTCTGGTGATTTAATTCAACACAAGGACAATATTGAAAAATCTATTGTATACCAAACATCCCCTTATGACAGATGAGCTTATCATTTTTCTACTTGACGTCCTATTCAGTTTCTACAGTGAGCTTATGAGAAATTGGTACTCCTTCGTAGGAGGAAAGAAGATAAGGTTCTGGAAGGTTCAGCAATGGGACTGCGATCACTAACTAGATCCTGGTAAATGACAAAGCTGATACACAACACCTAAGTTTCTACATAAAACTCTTCCATGTGACAGAACCTTCTGGTTACACCAAGGAATCATCTCCAGAGCTTAAAGGCCAGGCCAGGTCTGTGTTTCACAGTATACCTGATGAAGATTGTGGAAGTAGAACAAATATGTTGACTCCAGCGCTATTGATTTTTCCCACACTATGAAAGATCTCTTTTCACTAAGAGGGACCCATAGTCATTAAGGGGAGTTTCCCAGGGTAGGTAATGAAAAAGCTAAAATATAGGCATCAATCCTCCTTTTGAATATTTTGAAATATGATGGTAGCTGTTTCATGTGAAGCCCTCTTCAGCACAACATTCTAGGGAAGAAATAGATTTTGAAGACTAATTTGGTTTCTGAGGCTCTGCTTCCATAGCATGACATAATACTATATCTTTGGAGTTCTTTAGCTTAAAAATTAGACATGTCTGGATTTTTTGGCGCTGGCAAGCTTTTTGGGAAGTAGGGGATATTGCTTGGCGATACCGGCTAGTAGATCCCTGGGCAGATCTCAGAGGTGTCTCACGATGGAGCTCAAGAGAAAAACAGGAGAATGGCTCGGTGGCCTTCCTAGTGCTAGAAATAGCAAGCCATCCTTGGTATATATTTGTAAAGTTTTGAGATGTTATAATGCATGTATTTTCCCCAGTTTTCACCACAAATGTAGTTCTTTTGGAGAGCAAAACACTTAAGACTACCAAATTTGTAAGTACCCAAGAAAGAAATGTTTCTTTTAAGTAGAGGTAATTTAGTCAACTTTAAGGTTTTCTTTCTTTTTTTTTTTTAAAGATTTATTTATTTACTCTATGTAAGTGAGTAAATTGTAGCTGTCCTCAGACACACCAGAAGAGTGCATCAGATCCTATTACAGATGGTTGTGAGCCACCATGTAGCTGCTGGGGATCAAACCTAGGACCTCTGGAAGAGCAGTCAGTGCTATTAACTACTGAGCCATCTCTCCAACACAACTTTAAGGTTTTCATTTTCACTGAAACTCAGAAGAACAATCTCTGGATTGACAACATATATTCTGTTAACATTGCTAAATTGTTGATCTTGGTTTTACACTTTCAGGCAATTATATTAACATTGTTCACTTCTAACACCTAGATGTGTCATAATATGCTTCAATCAGCCTTGCATCTCCAGGACCGAGAAGGTGCTGGCAAAACATGAGCTCTATAAACCACCAATGAATTATATACCTGCAGTACAGCTAGCCCCATGTTAAAAATTAAACAAGACACTAAAATGTCTATTTTCAAGTTTCACATTGTATCATCTACCTTTATCTTGAACATTTTCATCAGAAAAGATTACAAAATGCATGTGTTCAGTTTCCAAATGAAAATTGATTCTGGTAAACAATGACTAGACAAATGATTGATCAGTGGTTGGTTGAATAAATGACTAAATGATTGACTCTAGAGTAGAATTTGTTAACTCTACTTCAGAGGTCCAAGAATTCCTATGGATTGGATGAAGCTCAAATTAAAGTATATAAAAACTTCAGGTGCTCTGCATCCAGTTACCTGTGGTTGTAGGACTACCTGGAAACATTTTTTTCCTTGGGTCTCTAAGATACTACACTATTTTAAGTTAAGTCTTCTCATTACACAGTTAAAAATACTAAGAAAGATCAAGAAATAGACTTACTGGTCCTGGAGAGATGGCTTATGAGTTCAGGGTATCCGCTACTCTTTCAGAGGACTGTGGTTCTATTCGCAGTACCAACGTGGCAGGTCATGACCATCTATCTCTAACACCAGTTCCGGGAAATCTGACACATACATCTTGCCTCCATTGGCATTGCACCCACATGGTGCATGTACACACATGCAGGCAAGCTTTCATATGTATAAAAGTTACAATTTTTATTTCCTTTTTAAAAAGATTTATTTATTTTATGTATATGAATACACTGTCACTATCTTCAGACACACCAGAAGAAAGCATCAGGTCCTGTTACAGATGGTTGTGAGCCACAATGTGATTGCTGGGAACTGAACTCAGGACTTTTGTAAGAATAGTCAGTGCTCCAAAGCACTGAGATATCTCTCCAGCCCCTATAATTGTTTTTAAAAGAAAGAAATAGGTATCTTAAATTCACATGGCAGTGGAAATAGAAGTACCTTCAGAAACCCTACTACAGACCATGAAAGAACAGATGGTTCTAGTATATATGCTATAGTTTTCCCTAGACATGCGCACCTCTGATAATAGAAGTAGTAATATAATAAAAATTTAGTAAAGCAAAACAAAACAATTGTAACAGTATAAAATTATTTAAAACTTGTAGATTATTTCTTTCTGGAATTCTCTAACATTTGAATATCTCCATTGTCAGTAGAAACAGAAACCACAGATTTGGGGATGGCACTGTATATTTTGACAAAGTGGGCTATGTATCAAGGCCCCATTTCAATAAACAAACAACAAATGGAACAAGGACAAACTAATGAAGGGAAAATGTCTAAGTTAGGTATATTCTGCCTTAGGTATGTTCTGAGGTGACTGTGGTCTGAGCACAGATTCATCCCTGCTTCTGAACTATGTGTGCAGTACTCACAGGGGAGTACCTTCCTGAAGGGTCTAGATGTGCTGCTATTCCGAGTCACATTAAGTCCAACATCTCCACATCTCAGTTGTGTACCGTATGGGTTCAAGTCATAGAACACACAGTTGGCAGGTGCCCCCCTCACTTACCCTCTATCTCTGTGGGGTCCTTAGTTCTCAGAACTTGAGAACTAGGATGCCTCCACTGTCTTCCTTGTGACTTCTTTCTGACTCACATGCCTTCTGTAACATTCAATCTGACATTCTACCTTCTGTCTTTACCTTATTCCTATATTTCTTAGTAATCAAGTACCCCAAAAGGTTACAATGCTCCAAATTTATCATCACCTTGAGTTTTTAGAATAAAGCTGATGTCCTAGAAAAGATATCTCAAAAAAAATTTCAAATTGTAAGTTAGGACTACAAATTAACATAAGAAACATTGAGCCCTTTCAGATTTTCTAGTTCGAATCTACAGTTCCTGATAAATGACGGTGTGTTTATGAACTGCAACATTCAAAAGAATCTAAGACTTCTCCTGAAGTGCTAAGGTTTTGAAATATATGTGACTACATTATTTCAAATCAGGATTGAAGCTATTGGCAGAACAATTTAAAAGAGGAACACACACAGAGAGACAGAGACAGAGAAAAACAGAGAGACAGAGAGGGAGAGGTAGGGGAAGGGAGGGGAGAGGAGGAGAGACGGGGAGAGGGAGAGGGAGAGCGAGAGGGAGAGGGAGGGAGAGGGAGAGGGAGAGGGAGAGGGAAGGGAGAGAGTCAGTTTGCAAGATGTTAGATTCTTCTGGGATTTAGTTCTGTTGCTGCTAAGCATCTGATCATTAAAACACAAATACTGATCTTTGAAGGGACAAATAGGAGTTGTAGTTCAGCTTTTATAACCTCCCCCTCAAAAAAAAACCAAGCCGTTGGTTATATAATTGTATATGTCGTATGTACACATTGTTGTAAAACACAGGAAAGCATCTAGAGAGAGAGTACTGCATAGTCACGTTGCACAGGGCTTCTCTACCCCACTTCTTGTGCATAAACAAGTCGTTTGGCTATTTTGACTCTGCAAGCAACTGGCTGATGCTCTTCCTTTAGCAGTCATAACGGGCTGTGTGTGGCATGAGGCATACCTTTCCAAATCAGCGCACGGTAAACAGAGAGGTGGTAAATATTGCATTTGATTATTTCCCCTGTAATTTGCTGTTCATAGGGATGTTTTGCATATGTTGATTAAATATGCACTTTCGACTGCCTGGGGAGTCAGAGTCCTTCGCAGCAGACCAGTGTAATCTGGTCCCAGGAGACTGCAGCACTCCAGAGGAGCACTGTCACATGGACTACCTGCTTCAGCTTGTCTTAGCAACAATGATCGCCATATGTGAAGCTGCGGGAAAACAGATGCTGTTTTTCCATTTGTGAAATCAAGTTGTTGGAAAGTAGTCAGGTTTCCGACGCACAAGAGCTCATCTAATCAACCTACAGAGACAGTGTGAGCTTTCTCAGAAATATTTGACAACATTCCCTAGCACTGGTGACTAGAAATACATATGAAATGACGAAGCGGATCGTCCTCTTCCCCCACCCTTGTGAACCTAAATCTCTTTGTATGGCTGGAAATGGACTCCGTAATTTTCTTAAACAAAAGGCATATATAACCCAGTTGGTAGTTACATAAAAATATTCAGATCATGGTCTAAATGTAGGGTCTCTTTATCCCAGCATTAGATGCTATTCTGTTAATCATCCGATATTTCTCTCCTTAAGACAAAAGGAAGTGACATTAAAGAGTCATTAATAAAGATAATTTCTTTTTTATCAATTCAGAAGCATTATTTCACCAAGAGCACAAGCCTTAATATTGTAGATTCCATTCCCCTTTAACCCATATTGCAAGGAGTCATCATACCATGTATACATCAAAACATTTAACTCTAGCTGCTTTAAAGCTCTTTTACAAGCTATGACGTATTTCTCAGAGTCAGGGTCCACAATAAAGAATAATTTAAAATTAGGTTATCTAGAGTGACTATAATACCTTCAGGGGTAAAGAAAGGCCATATGCTCATTAAAAAAATGTTCAAGCAGTACAGTCTTGATCAACTGTGGCTAAAACCTGTTAGAGCATTTCCTCTGTCCAATCACATTAGAGCAGTGACAGGCCTGTGATTGGATAGGAATAGAGAGGTGGAGCTAGAAGTTGAGGAGGAGAAAGGTCAGAGAGAGGCTGGCAGGATCTTCATCATAGAGTCAGAGGAAGATGACGATTCAGATCCCACGTGGTTATAACAACCAGGCTAAAGTTTTTACAAGGTTAAATTAATTAGGTCAAAATTTGTCTTTATCATTTGGCATTGAAATTATTGTATCAACATCTTGCAATCGTGATCTCATTATTAGATAAACCAATTGGCATTTTGTAGTTTTGACCTTTTTATTATATAAGCCTGATTAGATAATTAAGTCTTAAGAGTCATGCTTTACTGCATTCTAGGTGTTAGAGGAACGATTGTGGGGGTGTGTGAAGAGTTGCATGTGAACGAGATGTTGCTGCTAGCTAGGAGAAAATAGCCAGAGCCCACCAGGACATGGAACTGCAGGACATGGTAGGGCCGGCTCTAGAACATTGCCATGGACTGGATTGCTGCAGGGATTCCTTGATCTGCGGGATGAGTGGAATTCTAGCCAAGTGGGCAAAAATTTTGGCGGGAATGACAAACAGAGACAACACAAGGAAGTGCAGAATCTGAGTATATTTGCACAAAGTAAAAATCAGGCTTATATAGTATACAGAAAATGAAAGGAAGTTAGACCAACGGTCAGAGATCACACAGGCTCATAGTAGCCACGTCAAAGTCAGTAAGATCAAACAGCCAGGTAGGAATGGTTCCTTCAGAAGAGCAGTGGCGCTCTTTTCCGCTGGGCTAACTTGGCAACTCCAAGCTAATTCTCTGGTTCTGGTCAGAGGCAAGCACCAGGAGGTCCCATTCTAGCAGCTTCTGAGAATGCCCTTGGCTGTAACATAAACAATTAGTGACAGAAGCCCTTCAACTTCTCTAGTATATAAAGCCATTCTGGAGTGTGTGTGTGTGACTGCTCTGAGAATTCTAACTTTACTTTGTTTATAGTAAACATTAATGTTTGATCTTCTATTGCTAACTCTGGAGACACCCTGTCTGAAAAGGCAGCTTCCTTATGAAAATTTCAAGCCAACAACAGCTTGGCATCAATTAGGATCTTTGGAACGCTGTGCTGGCCAGGGAACAATGTTTAATCTTAGTTTTAGCTATTTACGAACCATTTCTTAGGGCACCTATATGCCTGAATAAAGAAAGCACGTTGACTATTGCAAAGACTAATCTGGAACACATCTGAGTTAGGAGATGCCAAAGAAATTAATTCCAGGAGGCTAGCAAGCTTCTTTTGAAGCTGTATACCTCAGATTCATGAACCCTTGTTCAGGCCTGACAGTCGGAATCCATGAACCCTTGTTCAGGCCTGACACTCAGAATTTACTGGAGTGATGAGTGGTCGTTGCAGAATGTGATCCAGCGGGAAAGAGAGTTTGCGGGGTGGATTCATTTTTTTTAACAATTCCCGCAACAAAAACCTTACCTTTAATCACCACAATTTGATAATGTGTAGAAAGAAAGGTAGACAAATACTGAATATGAGTAATCCTATGCTGGCAACCAAGAAACTTTGATGTTGCTCCTGTTTTTAGCATTACTTCCTAATTTTACTATTATCTGGATTTTAATTTCTCTTGTAAAGTGTGAATGATATGATACATCAAACAGATACAAGAAATCAGCAAGCTCTGGGTGGTGATGGCACAAGCCTTTAATATCCTTGCACTTGGGGGGCAGAGCCATCAGATCTCTAAGAGTTTGAGGCCGGGGGGGTGGAGGGAGAGAGAGAGAGAGAGAGAGAGAGAGAGAGAGAGAGAGAGAGAGAGAGTTAGTTAGTTAGTTCCAGGACAGACAAGGCTACACAGAGAGGCAGTGTCTTGATAAAACAAAGAAAGATCATCAAGCTTTAATAACTAAAAGTATCTGTAGAACCCCAGGATGTTAATAAGTTCTGTTTGAGATGTGTCTGATAACTGGACACTCTAGAATACTGATAGAAGTCTACCTAAATCAACCTAGAAGGTGTGCCACCCTGAGAAACAAAGGAAGATGACTACATAGTAATCATTGCAATACAAAAAGTAGTATTTATTCAGAAGACAAAGGCATCACACCTACGCACAGTAATGCAATTTCGTTACCAAGTGTGATAGGCTTTGAAACTTGGAGACTAGTAGGATCCCAGTGACCATTCCCTAGGATAGAGGAAAGATGCATGGGGTGGGCAAGCATTACTTGAAGACTTAATGCATCCATAGAGGTAAAAAAGCTTCAGTTAATTTGACAAGAAATTTGGTGAGGAAAATAAAGAAGAGACATGGAAAAGTAAAATACAAATCATGAAGGGTCCTGAATTGTGCTCTATGTGAGTCTGACCTCATGCCATTGCAGTTTCCTCACCTTCACAGATGTAGTTGTCTCTTGAATAACTTGAACCATGGCGCACTAAGAAAACAGAAGAGAAAAGCCATGTTATTGGAATTAGGAATAAATTGTACTTTATCCTTCATACGGCCACTTACACATTGCTTTCAGGATGAGAACGTAGCAGTGTTTCTAGATGGCAAATGCAGGCTTGTAGTATGCTGCATATTTGATCCCACTAAAGAAGAGAACATATTTGCATATTACATAGACAAATGGACAATAATAAAACATCTCAGTCCATAAGGACAGACCAGAAAACTGAAGTGGTTATAAATAAATACCACAGTATAATTACGACTGGAGTGGTTACAATGACTATCATAGAACTTTATTATAGACATTATTTTCACACTATTAGCAGCTATAAAAACTCAATGAAACATCAACTTTGTGGTAGATAGAGATGAAAGAATTTGAAGAAATGAAAGTCACATTGGAATAAGACTAACTTGAGACCCAATTCCAGACCCAGGATACTTTCTGCTTTTTGTATTTTAGTATGCAGAGTTGAAGTTGGGAAATTCAGTTCTTTGTTCCTCTCTCTTTGGGATTTCTAAATACTACTGATGAAAGGAGAAGAAAGGTAGAGTGTATGAGGCTTTATTTATTTATGAGTAATAAACATTTTGATGAAGAAAGCATTGATAAAGTGGCTATTTAATGACCAGGAGTACTACAAAAGAGTGTGACTAAAGTCTATCTTGAGGAGTTTGAGTACATAGCAGGTACAATTTCTTTAAGCCACTTTTTAATTCTAAGAAATATTGCCTCTTAGCTTTATTTATCCCCAGTTGGATTTTGGCATCCATGATTCCTCACTAATTCATGGATGGATTAATATCATTAAATGAAGATGTAAGCTCCTACAAAGCTTCTGAACCTAATTACATGTCAATGAAGACCTGAAGAGGACTCATATAACAGTCATGGTTATTTATACATGGTACAACTTTGGACATGTCCCACAACCTACGTGAATATATTTCATCTACAAAATCTACAGAGAGAACATTTTTAAACCTTCTACTTTTATCAAACAAAGCAATGCTAGAATCACTTCTGTAAGATGTAGCATTACACGTGTCTTGCCTAAAACATGAGTCTCTTGATTTGACCCACATCCACTAAGGAGAAAAATAATAAATATTTTGGCTACCATGACAGCAAAGAGCAAAGGAAAGGACTGTGAATTTTTCTTCCTATGCATGGCTCCGACCACATTACTGGACATTTAGTATTTGTTGGTGTTCTTCAGAATGATGGGTTTCTGATAATGTGAAACCGTCTCAAAAAACAGAAACTCATAGCAGGAAGCATTTAACTCAGTTGCAGAGGACTTTGGCTATTTTAAGGATGTTAGAAAACAAATACAAGGCGCTAAACTATCCATGCAGAGCAGCCATGTTTATCCATATCATATTCATGGCATGAAGGGAAGCTCTGGCTCCCTCTGGATCACCTTCATGGTTTGTTTGCCTCCTCTAGATTATACAGTATTTTAACTTTTGACGATCATCATAATCATTGTAGGAACAAAAAGACTTAAAGTGATTTTTTAGCTATTGCTGGCAAATGGCAATTATTTCATGTACCCCATGGTTGTTAGCAGAGGTTAGATATTTAAAAGTTATTTTATGAGCTAGTCTTCTATATCCTTCTATGTACTAACTTCCTTCATTCAAACAGGTATTAGATAGCCATTGATAGGAGTCAAAACAACACAGTGATATCTACCTGGGATTTACAATCTGGCAGACTAGCTTGTTAGTGTGAAAGTTCTACCAAGTCAGTGCGACCTCTTAAAGTGGAGCAGAAAACTTCAACTCTTATGTTCACTGGAGGCCAGTCTCTCTACTTTGTAATGTATGTGGTTCAGTGTAGAGTAGCACACATACCACAGTAGTGAGCATATGTACACATGGAAAACTCAGAACGAACTTCCTTGGGGACCTCATTACAACTTAAGATTTCAGAGCATCTAATGAAGTTTGAGAAGTTTCACCTTTATGCCTTTACAGACTTGCTATAAGCCACATGTGACATCCAGTCTTACAGTTGCCCATCACCTGAAGCTTTCCAAATGGATTGAATACATAAAATCATGTGACCTTCTTAATGTTTTGCTTTGTAGTAGACTGTCTGTGATGGTTCAAATGATAAATGATGCTCATATGCTCAGGGAGTTTAGCAGTTTAACATGTGCTTGTTGGCACTCTTAGGGGTCATGAAGACTTTTAGGTCATAGAAACTCAATAGAGAAAATACATCACTGGGACAGAGCTACAAGACTTTACAGCCTCGATTCACTCCCAGTTCATCCCCTCTGTCTTGTATTTGTAGTTTGAAATGAATTCTGTACACCTACTGCTGGGCTTCCCCACATCTTTTGTCTCCCTACTTGGAACTGTAGGCCAAATTCACCTCTTTCTTCTAAGTCATTTTTGGTCATGGTATTTTATCCCAGCAACAAAATGTAGCTAGTGTAAAAGTTGTTACCAGAACTGGAATGGCTGCTGTGAAAAGTCCAACTGCTGTGCTGTGTTTTGGAGGAATGTAGAAGACTTTGGAACTTTGGCTAGAAAAGTAGTTGAATGATGCAATCTTAATGAGTCATTCCCATAGGAGCCTGGAAGACAGTATTACTGAAAGGAATGCAGATTGTGGAGCCCTGGATCATATGGTTCCAGAAAGAACCAAGAGATTAAAAGCAGCTGGCCAAAAGTCATTCCTGGATGCTTCATTTACTAAAACTGGCTGTCATTTGTCTGACAGGAAATTTGAAGATACAGTTGCCTCTTCCTGGATCTCAACTTCCCATAATTCTCAGTCTTTGCTTCCTCACTTCACCTCAGAGTGGTCAAATGACAAATGTGTCCATGAGATCTTCCCTTGCTTTCTCTAGACCTGTATCTCCCTATTGATACCGGGCTTTCTAGTGTTGTTTTATAGGATAACTTTTTAGAACTTAAAATGTTTGACATTATGGAATAAACTACTCCTGTTTCTCTCACTGAAATAGAATAGATTCACTTTTGCCAAGAGGAGAGTGCTGCAGAGTGTATTTCACAATTATTTATTGGATGAATGTGCATGTTCTAAAGTCACAAAAGTTATTGACTTTGGTTAACAAAGGACTTGTTGGATTTGGTATGGAAGAGTGCTACGTAGAAATTGAAGAACTTTTCTGCTTACCAATGTTGAGGTCCTGCACTTTCCTCTGTAGTGATTTCCAACACATGTTTTGAGGTCTTTTTTGAGTGCAGAGAACAGACATAACTAGCTGCCTGACATGGTGTCACACACTTTAATCCCAGAAGTTAGGAGACAGAGGCAGGAGGATCTCTGTGAGTCCAAGGCCAGCATGGTCTACAGAGTGAGTTCAAGGACAACAAGGGCTATGAAGAGAGACCCTGTCTCAAAAAAACAATAACAAAAATAAATAAACAAAAAAAATTCAATAAACATTCAGTAAGGATTAGATTTTAAGTGGATTTTAAACAAATCTCTATAAAATTTAATCTCAGCCATCACAATCTAAGGCACAAGAGTAACTTTTATAAATTTGAGGCCTCTGTAATGGACTTTGTATGGTATGCGGAATGGCCTGGACAGATTTGTGGGTACGTTCCACAACTGCACCAGCCTACCCCCTACTACCCCATGTTTCTGACACAAACAGTAGTCGTGCATCATAATTGAAAGTGAGTATTTTTACGATAGAAACGGTACCTGGCAAATAAGGAAGCAGGTTTGTTCTCAGTTTAATTAAGTGAGTCTGGGCAGCCTTTTTGCAATATGGAGATTAACTGTCAGATTTATGTTAATATGATCTCAGAGAATGAAACGTCTATAAAAAGTTTCTCCCCTCACCCCTCACTTGAACATTCATATTGTCTGGCTGCAGTTCCCTTAAGCTGGTAGTGTCTTCCGAAACCATCAGCAGGTCAGTTCTGCAGAAGCAAGGCATGTAACACATTATACTCATTAAAGACATTCAGACAAATAAGTTGAAATCTTAGCTATTATACAGAGGGAAAACTGTCACAATGGTCGACTTGCATCTCAGCAGAATCACTCAATGCCAAGCTCTCCTTTATCTGATTAACACAGGATTACACAGCTCTTCTGAACACCCTCCCCATAATACAAAGAGCCTTTCATTCCTCTAAATACCTCCCTTTTTTGCATGTGAAAAAAAGTGCCACCCATTTTTTTTTTAATTTTGTGATTTAAGAAAAAAAAATGTAGTTTGAATCATGAGTCCTGTGGTGGGGACTGAGTTAATTAAAAACATGATGTATACATACAGCTGATCCTACTCACCCTAATGAAGAACATTAATTCTAGAGCATGTGTGGCTGTAGTCACATTGCTACAAATTACTGGACTCTTTCCTTTATCTGTTTCCAAGAAAGTCTCCCCCTGTTAGTTAGGAAAAAAGAAAAATATGACGCCTTAGTTCTAGGCAGCATAAATTACACACATCAATCAGAGGAAGCTTAAATTAAAATACACATTTGGCAAACAAATATGAATATGTTGATCTCATCTGTGAATAAAAATGATTTACTGGCTGTATTGACCCCCCACTGCTCAACATGAAGGTCACTGTGAGCAGCTTCTTTCTCATTGAGAAATGTTTTCATATCTTTTAAAGATCCAATTTTATATATGCCCTCATGTTCAATCTAGTGATTCGTATGTAGAGAGATTGATTTATCTTATAAAGAAAATACAGGCTCGTTTTTATTTATGTAATCCAAAACAGATAGCTAAATTAAAATGTTGAAAAAAAAAACCAGTAGTTTATGGTTCCTGGATTGAAGATTCTCCAATGTGTTTATGATATTTTCTAATCTAGCAGAACACTATTTGTGAAATGGAATGATACACCTTTCCGATATTGAGTAATCATAAATCAATCAGTCTATTCTTATCACCTACAGCATGCATTATAGGGGCTAGGGCCCCCAGTGGGTACCCATTACAGGCTAAAGCTTAGAGATGATCTTTTGTCTTGGCTTGCCATTTCTCACAAATACCTGTAGTTGAAACAGACAGATGGACTAGGGCAGTGATTTCTCTGAACCAAAGCATATTTTATGTTATAACATTAATTTTGAATATGCATGTTATATTTTCTTCCTAAGGCTTCATCATTATAACCATGATCCAGTATACTGATACCTGCTTTTATTAGCTAGGATCCATCTCGATACTACACATCCTTATCTGTATACAAAAGGACAAACGACTAAACTAATTTAAAATTATGGACCACACAAACACCTTGCAACTTAAAGATGAACAACCACCAAAGAAACCTGATAAGTTATATAAATGCTTAGGTCTCCTTCCACCAAAGTCGAACTTAGTGATTTTGAAACAGGAAATGGATCTGCATTCTTGGGGGCAATTCCAATGGTCTTCAGAACAAACTTTGAGAAAGACTGATGGAGGGTACAGGTTGATAAAAAGGAAACCAAACATTATACAACTCACTGGGTTTTAGCAGTTTTAAAATTTTATTTGAAGAGACTAAATCCATGGCTGGGATGTCCATTTTGCACTATTTAGTAAACACCAGAAAGAAGAGTTAGAAATGGCCCCTCTAGAACAGTAGTTTTGTATTAGAGAATTTCTTTTCTCTTTTGTTTTTTAAGGAAACCAGCAGAACTAATTACTATCAGAAAAGCAAAGCACAAGACAGCCCATATTTTAAAAACATATTTCAGTTGATGTATCTGTTTTCATTGTTATTATATATGTTTATTGTTAATTTGCAATATATGGTTGTTATGCTTCTTGCACAAATTCACCAACAGATTATGGATCTTTACACGGCCAAGTACTAATAAATAAGCATGGAAAGTTCTAGAAATGAGGAAAAACTGAAGAGAGATAAATAGATGATCATAATTTTTCATTTTTTTTTTGTAGGGTGGAGGAATAACAACTTGATCTCTTCCCTGTAAGAAGAAATTGAGACACTAGTAAACTTTTAGAAAAGCTGTGTTAAGGATGTTTAAGGAGTCCTGTCCTCATGAGGAAAAGGGACTGAGTTAGTTCGTCGGGGCCCATGTTGACTGTTAAGATGGCCAAGATGAATGGACTGGTTGTGCAGCATTCTGTTCATCTGGCTCAGATAGGCACTGCCAAAAGGAACTTGGGTGTAATTCTGCTCTGTGCTAATTAGAATTGGTCAAATTATCCTCTGATGAATTTCCTCCCCTAGATAAAATTTGAGAGAATATACAACAACAAAGTAATTATCAGGGGTCCCAATTATCCCTAGGGGCACCAGAGCTGAATCTAAGGATGTAGAACATGGCCTCAACTTCTTAGACAATTTCCTCCCCAACTAATGCAACCCCATTAAAAGTTCTCTTTTAGTGGGCACACAACCAATAGTGCATATGCTGATAGCACTTTCACATACAAATCTGATAGTTAGGCACGCCATTACCCAATTTACACATGCAAATGCAGTAATTGTGTATACTGGGGGTTCCTGGAAACTTGGCACACACCCAAAATGGAGGCCTTTTCAAAGCATGGCCAACCCACTAAATCCTTCTTCCGCAGCAACTCAGCTCACTTTCTCACCTCTGCTTCCATTATCCTCCATCCTGTGGTAGTCTGGAAGAAGGGAGATGTATTTTGTAGACATCCCTCAACTTTTTTTATTTGTTTTGGACATATTTTCAGGATTTTTTATTTTGGTTTGGTTTGGGTTTTGTTGTTTTTGTTTTGTTTTGTTTTTTCTTCAACTTATTGGCAAGGCTCTATCCCCTTTGTGGGAATCTGCCTTTTCACGTCTCTGTTAAGAAATTCAACTCTAATAGGGAAAATTATTTTCTTATAACTTATTCTCATCTAGCACTTGAAGTGTTGTTGTAGTGGCTTCCACTTTTCAATGAGACTACTATTCCCAGCTGCATGCACTTGAGTTTTCTGCACGATGGACTTGATTCTTTTAGTTTAAATGAGCTGCTGCAGAAGCAGCTATTAACTATTTCTTTATGTATTTCAGATATCTGGGTTGCCAAAATATTCAGGCAGCACAGGAAGACAAAGGAATGAAGAACAACAAATTGGACTGAGTATACTCACTTTGCCAGTATTTTTAAGATGGAAGATATTTAGATTAACCAAAAGCAGTTGAAAATAACAGTACAGGAGATTTTTCCCAAAAAGCAAAGATGAATTATTTTGAAAGGAAGAGTTGTAAATGAAAATCATAACTCCAATTTGTCCCTCATTAGAAAATAAAAGTGCATCATAGAAATAATATAATGACATAATATAATGTAATATAATATGATATCATATATAAAGCAAAAGCAAACAAATCAGAATAGGCTAAAACAAATAGAAAAAAAAAAGCCAAAGAAAAAGCATGAGAACATACAGAAGCATAGACACACATGTTCACACACATCGGACACTCATAAAAACACAAAACTGGAAGGCATTATATATACAAAAGGACCTGTGAGCTAAGCAAAAACAGACACACAAACAAACAAACAAACAAAAAAAACAAAAACAAAATTCCCTGACTCAGCATTATGAGACAAAGAACCTCCAAAGACGCTTTTGAGTTCATTTGTATTGTTTATCTATTGCTGAGGATGGACCTGCCCTTATCAGTGGTTCGTTTCTCCTAGTGACACTCCCTTGGAGAAAATTAACTTTTTATTCGAAAGGGGTTATCATTTCAAGCGACTTCCAAATTAGAAGTGGTGTCTACTTCTCCTTTCAGCTCTAAGACCTATTGAGGCCCCGATACATGTTGCCAAGTCTGGGAATTCATATATGTGCAGTCCTGCTGTGGTCAAAAGGCCTTATTTCTTTGCTGTCCTCTATGCCCTCTGGTTCTAACACTCTTTCTGACTTCTCTTCCTCATAGTTGCATGAGCCATGGGGGAGGGATTTGATGGAGCCATCTCATTTAGGACTGAGTGTTCCAAGGTCTCTCACTCTCTGCATAATGTCTGGCTGTGGGTCTCTGTATCTGTCCCCATATCCTGTAGTAGGAAGCTTCTCTGATGGCTGAGCAAGGCTCTTTTTAGGAGTCATTTGAGCCGTGTTCCTTTAACAGAACAGTAGTGGTTGGTTGATTGGTTTTTTTTCACTCAGTCCCTGGCTTATCTAGTTGCAGGTTCTTTAGCATCAAAGCAGTGTTCGTTATGGGTTGCGTCTTGTGGAGTGGGCCTTAAATCAAATCAGATCTTTGTTGGTTACACCTACAAGTTTTGTGCCACTATTTCACCATCATAATTTGCAGGCACAGTACCATTACAGATCGAAAGGTTTGTAGCAGGGTTGGGGTTTATCTTTTTTCTTTGGTATTACGACAAATACCTTCCAGTACTATGAATGTTAGTCCATGGGTATGAAGCCTATGGTAGGCACCAGTTTGACTTCTCCTTGATCAAAAGGTTGTGTAAGTATTGTCTTCAGTAATAGAAGTCTTACTGTCAATTTGTAGGGAACAATGCTATAATAGCCTTGCCAATAGGGAACAATGCTATAATAGCCTTGCCAATAGCGTGGGTTCTTTGGTGTTTCCTCTTTGGCCAACAAAATTAAACATAGCCCGTTCCTTGTACTAGAATCCTTGTTTGGTGAAGATACGTGCCCAGTTAGGGCTCTGTCTCCCATGTTATTTGGTGATTTTACTTAGATAGACTTCAAATATATATATACATTTGTATATATGTATATATATATATACATATATATATATTTAGAATGCTGCTTCTAGATTAAGTTTTCATATGACAGTTACATTAAAACTTTTACTTCTAGTTGTCCTTCTGTGTATTCCCTCTCACTTCCTGTACTGGCTGGTTTTGCATGCCTGCTTGACACAGGCTGGAGTTATCACAGAGAAGGGAGATTCAGTTGGGGAAGTGCCTCCATGAGATCCAGCTGCAGGGCATTTTCTCAATTAGTGATCAAGGGGGTAGGGCCCCTTGTGGCCAGGACATGGTGTCATCCCTGGGCTGGAAGTCTTGGGTTCTATAAGAGAGCAGGCTGAGCAAGCCAGGGGAAGCAAGCCAGCAAGGAATATCTCTCCATGGCCACTGCATCAGCTCCTGCTTCCTGACCTGCTTGAGTTCCAGTCCTGACTTCCTCTGGTGATCAACAGCAATGTGGAAGTAAGGTGAATAAACCCTTTCCTCCTCAACTTGCTTCTTGGTCATGATGCTTGTGCAGGAATAGAAACCCTAACTAAGACACTTCCCCTCTTCCATTTATCTCCCTGTTTGGCCCTCCCATTCCAGCACCCACCCACCCACACACACACACTTCATCCATCTATAAGTATCTATTCTATTTCTTCTTACTAAGGAAATCCTTTCCTCTCCCTAGTTCCTTATTTTATACCTAACCTCTAAACTTCTGCCTATGGAGTTATAGATTGTAGTATGTTTATCAACCACTTAGCAACTGTTTTCTTTGAACTGTGTCTTTGACCACAGCTCTTGAGAGAGAGAGCACGCTTTATTCCTTGGAATGTTCTGGGTGACAGGGACATATATTATTCTAAGGAGACAAGTGTGAATGGATTCCTGGATGGGTACTGGTTACAAAATAAATCAATTCTATATTAGATAAAAAGAACTTGGGAAGCCTCCAGGTTGCTCAGCATGGAGAATGTCCAGAGAAGAGCAGAAATGCTCCATACTTTCCCTCATGCATTGACCTATGTATCCCTCCCATCTGGCTATTCACATATACTTTGTTAAATTATTTATAATAAAATGTTGAATACAAGTAAAGTGATTCCCTTACTTTGAAAGTCATCCCATTGCCTCATTAGAATCAAGAGAGAGATTGTGAGAATTCTGACTTATATATCACTCCCAAGACTTTGGCCACGATCTTTAACTAGTGACTGGCCTGTCTTACTCTGTTTTGTGCTGCTATAATGGACCTGTTAATTTATCAATAACACACATTTATTTCCCATAGTTTTAGAATCTGAGAAGTCCCCTGTAAAGGAACCCACATCTGCCAAGGGCCATTTGTCAGAGATCAGGGCAGAAAGAACAAAGGTGAATGACAAAGGGTGGCCAACATTTTCCTTTTCTGTGGTGATAGCATGAAACAGCTCGTGAAGGCTAGTCCTCACAAGCTAATCATTTCCACATGGGGAGGAAGTTCCCCATGCATGAATTCTGAGAACACACTTGAAGCCCAGCAACATCCAAAGCAAAGCACGCAAGTCTAATAGGAATAAGCTATGGGATCTAATACTGCTAGGTATCTAGCTTCATAATTCAGTTCCATTATAAGACAACTAGCTGGTGTTAGAAAATGACTTGGTGTGGGGACAATTATCAGCACATTTGTTTTCAGAAGTGCCCTGTGTTGATGGTAGAATGTAGGTAGAAATTAGTTAATTGTTGAGGTTTTTGTTTCTGGTTACACTTATAAAGTCAATGAATGTATTTTTTTATCTACTGCCAGAGATCAAAGACACTCTTTAACTTGCCATTTCTGTTTTTTTCAAGAATGAATGCATACTGTGCAGAAAGACGGGGCATATTGTGATCCTAGAGATGACTACTTCGATTCAGTTGCTAGTTTTGTTGTAGTACCTTTAAAACATGTTTAAGCAATCAAGTCTTTGTGGATTTGGCCATAAGTAGAATTCTGATTGACTATTTAAAGCTCTGCTAAAGACTCTGTCAATCATATGTAGTAGGACATTTTCATCATTTTGGAAACTGGAAATTTTTTCAATATGTGCTGGTATGGAATTATGACTTTAGTAGCCTTTAGCTTTTGTCTTAATCTTTCATTGACCCACAATGGCCTTCTCTGAAATTGAGAGTCTATACTCTTGTTTAATTGGAGAATCCCAGGACACAACTGAGAATGTTGGACTATTGCCGACTCAGCAAAAACTAATATTGTCAACCCAGATTCTAGCTAAGAGAGCCTATTTTGTTCTTTCTGAACTTTGCCTTTGACTAAGGGAAGACAAAAACCTGGTCATGGATCACTGTTTTAGAGCATTTATATTTTTTATGGTAAAGATTTAGCTATTCAAGAGGATGTCAAAGAACATATTCCATTATTGGAAAAGGTTAACCTGGCCTTTTTCTTTTGGTGTAGTATGGTTGAGTTATTATATATAATGAATTATATAGTAACTTTTAAAACTCTAGATCAAGTAGATCAGCAGCATAAACACCAGAGAAATGATTTTTTGTCTTTGTAATAAGTCTTGAAGGTAGGGATCTGTATTATATAACATATGTATTATATGTAACATATATATTATATGTATTATGTAACATATGTAAGCCATATGTTTTTTTAAAAAATCCCAGTATCTGTCTTGGTTGTATTTACTGTCATTGGCTGTTTTCTCTGCCTAATGGTACAGCTGTAGGTCAAGGGAAAAATTTATATGCCAGCATGCCACCTCTTTAGCTAGCTAAGAAGAAAGCTGGCCACTACAACTCAATGTCATATTATGTTATCTACTCTTGGTATTTCATTGAAAATTATTAGATTTCCACAGATAAAGTTGCATCAGCTGAAGTAATTGCTAGAATCAGAGGCAAGTTTCACATAATTTCCAACTCTGTTAGGCCTACTCTGAGACATTAGGAAAGATTAAAGATTTACTTGGCATTGTAATCTACAATCATCTCAGAGCTTCTATGTAAAACAAACTTTTCAGGGAGACACAAGACTGTTAAATAGACGAAAGTGCCTAATTCAGAGAATACCAGAATATAGTAATAACCACCTGAATCATAGCAGGTATTTCATCATGCACTTGTTCTAGAACCTGGGGGAAAGCCTGATTATGGACATAGTCATGGCTTACACAGTATATTGAGACCTGTCTGAGATTCTTTGAAGGAATCGAGTCTCCCAACCAGGAAGAACTGGTCTGTGTCTTTGTTGGTAACTCAGGCTGAACAACGACCAATGCTCTGAATTCTACTGCTGTATCTATCTCTGCTGCTATGTATCTCCTCTGTTTTTTCCTTCCATCAAAGCCCAGGTCAGTTTTCTTTGGTATCATTTTCTGGAAAAAAAAAAAAACCTTTTAAGTTTTGGATTTTAGGGAGCTATTACAGAAATGCAGCTAATTCTTTTTAGTGGCAAAGCTGAAGCACTACAAAGGTACCTTGCACTAGTTAGTAATATCAACTTGAAATAGAGTAGGATATAACATAAATGTAATCTTTAATAGCAGGTTATTAACTCAGTATATAGCTTATACATCCCCAAAAATTGATCTTAATTCTTCTAAGCTTGATAGTACATTTTTAGATCTCAGGAACTTTGAAAACTATTTATCATGTCACAGCTTTAAAAACAAAATAGCCATTTTAATTTTCTTGCATATATATATATATAAACAAAAATCATTTGCCTATTTTGTTAGGCCTTTGGGGTTTAAAAAAGAAGAAAAATATAAACCCATGCTCAGCCACCTAATTTTTGCAACTATTTCTTATTTTGAAACTGTATAGATGTCCAAAGATTATTTGTGAACTTAATCATTTGGCCAAAATTTTAAATGTAAGCATCTGGATTTTATCATTTTTTGGCTAGCTTTTTGAAATGTATAACACTGCATGTTTTCCATAAAGTCTCACAACATTCTTCATGAGTATCATCCTTTTTGTTGAGTATGATCTCTACAGATGTGATTTATAACAAGTTACGAAGCAATGGTGTCTTACTTGATTCACAAGACTGGGCAAGGATATTCTTAAATTACGAGCAGCTAATGTGCAGACATTTTTCTTATAAAGCTTTAAAGCTTTTGAATGACTACAGAGCATTTCTTTTATATTATAACTAAAAATTTTCCTTCTTATCTTGTGAGCCACAGTAATAAAGGCTGTCATATGAATATGCTTTCTATTATCACCAAAGAAAGTCATAGCTTCAAAACACATTTTCACTTTCTTTTGAACATTTCAAGTTATTTATTTGGATTAAATACTGTTGATTGAACATTTAATTAAATAGTTATCTTAATTAGTCTTGCATGCCCCTCCCCAAGAAAGAAATAGAAAACAAATTGAAATTTGTCAACTTCATAAAAATAGGAAAATATTTCTGTAAAATTAACTGTGAGAAATGATTTTATAGAAAAACTCAAGGGATTATCAGCACCATAAACTCTTCACGGAAATAAGAGATTACAGCAAAATTGTAGAGTAGTAAGCCTAATATACAAAAATGACAATGTTTCCCCTGAAGGAAGGAAAAATACAGTTGTCAAATGCCAGTGTGACATGAACACAGGAGTGTCTTCAAGATGCTTTATACAGATGTTGGGTTCATGGTCTATTAGGATGTACTAATTCTTGAAAAAGAAAATGTTGATTTAAAAAACTCACAACACATGGAAGAAGCTATAACACACTGCTAATTTTAGGATGTTCCCAATATTACACATGCTGGAATCATGGTCTTCAGTGTGATGTTTTTGAGATTGATGAATCTTTAAGAGGTGATGCCCCTTGATAGGTGATTAAGTTAGGAAGGCACTATCCTTTGAAAGGAATTGTTGCACAGTAGATTGACAAGAAAATGGACTGTTACAACGTAAGGCAGAGCATCCTAGCTCTCTTTTGTTTCCTGTCTTGCCATGTGATCCTCCTGAATACAATTCTGCTATTGCAATGCCAGGAGGTCATCACCAAAGCTGAGCAGATTGTTGGCACCATGCTCTTGAATGTCAAGAACACTAAGTTAAATAAAACTCTTTATAAAAGATGTAGCCTCGGGTGTTTTGTTATAGCAACACAACTAGTAATAAAGATGGATTTGTCCTCTCTGGTAAGTGAAATCATCTCTTTTTAAGTCTTTTACGCCCTTCCCCAAGAAAGAATAGAAAACAAATTGGAGTTTATCAATTTCATAAAAATAGGAAAATATTTCTGTAAAATTAACTGTGTGAAATGATTTTATAGAAAATCTCAAGGATTATCAACACCATAAACTTCACAGAGGTTTTTGCATTTAGGAAAATGTTAGTGCAAGTGTGAATTCATAAGTATACCCTTATATATGTTGTACATATGTATGTGTGCATGCCTCTGGAGGTCAACGGTCAACTTCAGGATTTTCCTCAACAACTCTCCACCTTATTTTTTCATGAAAGATCTCTAACTGAATCAGGATCCTGTGGATCCAGACAGACCAGATGGACAGCCATCTGTCGCCAGGGATCTCTCAAAGATTTAGGAAACACAACCAAGGCAATGGCAATCCAAAGCACGGTCTATGAGGAGTGGCTCATTTGAAAACCTGAAATCCTTAGGTCCTGGCGCTGATTGAAGGAGAGACTGACTTTATAGCTATGTACCTTACCTTCTCTATAGAGTAATTCTGTTAGACAAACAACACCCAAAATGCTAAATAAGCACACAGCCCCTCAGGAACAAGTGTTCAAACTCTGGGCCATAAACTTCCCAGGCAATAATATGAATCTGATTAGATAATAAAAATGACATCCAAACGTCCCAGTGGGGGTCATTCCAAAGAAAACAAAATAAACTCAGTATTGAAAGCCTTCAAGCAAAATTTCAGAAGTGGATTTATTATGAGTTCATAATCAAGAACAGCTTATGGTGATAAGGTACACTAAGAATCCTAGACATACAGTGTTTCAAAAACCAAGCTGAGAGTCATCGTCACCTCAGAGAAGCCACAACACCTACCACCTTCTCACTTGCATTGAGACTTCAAGATATTAATTCAGAAAAATCACGTGTTTCTTGTTCTTCAAAGCTGACCACGTTTTACCTCAATCAAAAGTCATTTAATTTTCCTGGCTATGTTCCCTGATTTCTCTTCCTGGGCTATATGAACTGTGACCTTTGCCGCTGACCTTCAGATGCTCAGCCAGATGTTTTCCACAACTTATTCTTCTATGTTTACTTTGCACTTTCTCACTTTGTTTTACTATTATGTTCCCTTTTTACATATTACAAAAATAAGGTGATACCAAAAATTGCTTGATGTTTTTATAAAATTTTAATAGGATGCATTAATAGTGTCTGGATAGTAAAGCTAAATAATATAATCATGTACAACCAAAGTTGTGAAATCTAAGTTGGGATTTTAGGCATTAACAAAGCAAACTGAAGTTAGACTCACTAGAATTTAAATACACACCAAAAATGAATAGCAGTTCTGAAAACTTCTTTAAGAGAAATTTAAGGAACATGCAGACATGTATGAAATAATATTACTGGGTATAAAATGTTGGATGTGGCCTATGAAATAAAAGGGTTCCAAAAATAGAAAAGAGACATCAGTCCATCTAGATCTACAAACTGAAGAAAACGCATACACACACATACTCGCACAGAGTGGATGAACAATACTTTCGCACAGAGTGGATGAATAATACTATCGCACAGAGTGGATGAACAATACTACGCTGCAGTCTAAAGTTCTTTCTTTTCTGGAGACTTGCATGCAAATCATCACAGCCTTGCTCTTCGGGCTCAACAAGGCACACACATCTTTCTCAGTGGTTAATTCAACGGTTCCTATATAGTGGACAGTCATCCATCAGCCGCTGATTTGGTGAATTGGGTTTCTATTGAACAAACAGGTGAGCGTTATGAAATATCAAAGTATGTTCTCCTGTCTCTTTAAGAGCATTTGACAGGAACTGTTTATATCTTGCAACACAACTTCGGAGCTTGCATGTCTAGCTATCCCTGTGGAATACTAACTGAAAGTTAATTAAACAAGTAGGACACTGCCAGCCATACAACTTGTGTGACGATGAAGAGAAATGGTTTTATTCACTGAACTCTAGCTCAGAGGAGCAGCCACACACACCTTTTAAGCAACAGCAATGACTTGGCAGTCTCCACTCACCCTAATTCTCGTGTGTGTGTGTGTGTGTGTGTGTGTGTGTGTGTGTGTGTGTGTGTGTGTGTGTGTGTGTGTGTGTGTATGTGTGTGTGTGTGTTGTACACTCAAGTACTTGGATGTGACTTTTCCTTTATAAAAGCACAAATTTCATCCACTGTTCCAAATTCCAAATGTAGTTTTTTTCTTCAAAGATTTTAACTGATCCACTTTTACTTTAACAAATGCATCAGGAAAGCTAGCTGAGAAAACGAAAATGAATTGTCTGCTTAAAAATATATTTACAGCGGGACTCATGCTGGTGTAGCTGCTTAGAGCTGATTGAGTAAGGCTGACAGTTATTTTTCTTGATACGGAGATACCATTTTGGCACATTTATGCAGATAGATGCACTGAATAGAGCTCGTCCAAATGGGGCAAGTTGGAGATGTAACTTAGAAAAAGTCTATAAGAGGCCACAGACAGTGAACAGAGCAAGCTCAGTCATAACTCAGCGTATCACTTAAAGAATGCATCAGCGAGGTCACAGTAAAGTGTGTAACTTACAGGTGAGAATCAGTGACAGGCGGTCACCACCCTAAGTCATCTGTACAAGACAGTCCTCAACTACTTCATGAAGTGAGGATATCTGCAGGAGCCAAAGCAACAGCTCTGGGATCTCTGGGAGGGACAAAGTGATGGAGCTGAGAGCGTGAAGAACATGGTCATTCAGTATCTGCAATCTACTGCCCCAAGAAAAAGTGGGGTCATTTGAACTGGCTAGAGCGTATCCCAAGGGATTCTTGAACTATACAAAACTCTCAGGCATAGAGAGAAGCTTATGGTGAAATACGTACTAGAATATTATATTTATATACTATTTTAAAAGATTCCATGTTTAATTCCTCTGGGACACTTCTACCATCGACAGCTCCACTATTCTTTATATGTAACCAACTTAAGAAAACAGAGTCACACCATTGTATTTGTGTGTGTGTGTGTGTGTGTGTGTGTGTGTGTGTTTATATGTGTGAATCAGGGATTTCACATGTGCAGGAACCATCCATGTAAAAACATTTTTTTCAAAGCATATTTTTATATGTGTGCCTGAATATGTATCTGTGTAACAATAGCCCAGGTTGACTATCATGTGGATCCAGATGTGAAAATGCGCCTGCCTCTCCCTTTGTTAATATGGACAAGAAAATGATTTTATTTCCACCTCTGCTCCTTTTCTTTTAAAGTAACCATGTCAGAAAGCCTACCATGCATAGTGCATGCTCAGTAAATGTAAATGTTCTTATCAGAGAGGGAAAAGCATGACACAGGAAAAAAAAATGAGACTAAGCTCTCAGCCTGAGCTCCAGCTTTGGCACTCAAGGAGTAGAAAATGTAAGCTCACTGAAGCTTAAGAGTGTTCACCTTGAAAAAAATGCAGACAATAGTAAATGTTTTATGAGTTTGAGACAGTGCACCTGGTGTCAATCGTAAGGTTACAGGCATAGGGAAATTGAGACTTCTCTAGTTACTTTCAGAGGTTCTTGTCAACACCAGAGAATTAATTTAGAGATGAAACAAAGTAAGGCACTTGAAGGAAATTTTATTATAGGGAAAAAGTATATGCTTAAAGACTAAGTGTAAGCATTTCAAGATAGTGGCATCAAGTGGGAGTTTAGATAGTGGGTCTTATGGGCAAACTATAAAGAGGGGAAAAGGAGAGTAATTTCAATGATTGGTCAGGACCTTTGGTCTTCATATGCATTTTTTGATATGTCATGGTATCAGATATACTGTGGAAATAGCCAATCATACAAGGCTAATGGTATGAAGAAGTCATTATAACGAAGAATCACTAGCAGCCATCTTGTGGCTATGTTAGTTGCAGCCGGCTTTGAGTCTTTACTAGTCATGTAGTCTACTTGAATATTCACATAGTATTCTCTAGTCAAGCAGTTCTGTGTCTGTCATAGACACTGGCCACCATGAAGGCTCCCTCCTTTTCTCCTTTGTGTAGCTAACCTAACCTATACCAGCTAAAATGTTGGTGACAAATGATTGGCAGCGGTGTTACATTAAGCTTCTGATTGGGAATCCAGAGGGACTATAATGAGTTGTTTAAAAAGTATTTTTCACACATTGCATGCCACACATTACATGCCACATCACCTGTGCAGATGTGGAGGTCAAGGGACAACGTTCATGGCTTACCTTTCTCCTTCTCCATATGGCTTCGGTAATACCAATGATAAGTTGATCAGGTTCTGATTTCTCCTTAGGAAGCTATATTTGGGATCCAGAAAGTGAAATGCTGCAGTTGAGGCAGGATAGGGATAAGTTTTAAAGGCTAAAGGAAATAATGCTATCAGGCTAATAGAAGTGGGGAGGAAAACAGACTAATGGGAAGAGAATTATAGGATGTAATTCTTCAATGGAGAATCACAGGATGATAGGGCAGAGGTTGTAGCAGCGAAAGGGATACCCAGCATTAATGTGCGTGGGGTAGGTGAGACGTGTAGAAACCTACCATTCTAAAGACTTCCTAATATACATATATGTGCATGTATTATATATCATTATACATCATATATCACATAATATATATTGCACATTACATATGCTGTCTATTGTATGTTGTATATTGCATATTACATATTATGTTCTATGTTGTATTATGTTATATATTTATTATATGTTATAAATTACACATTACATGTTAGTTATATAGAGGTTGGGATTTGGGATGGCGCTCCTTCCTGATGCCACAGGTTATCAAACAAAAATCCAAATGCCAGGTGTGGAATATATTCCTTTTTGAGTTGTTACTCATGGGAAATCTCAGAGACCAAGGAAACAACACTAGTTATTCCACTAGAGCTTGAAGGTAGGCACCTTTTACTCAAAACTCTGAACCATTTGTGACAGGACATGGAAAAATTGAGCTGGTAAAACGTAGTAGCTTCCTTCTTGCTAGGTAGCTTTTATGGTCCCAAAAGGTGTCTTGTTCGATACTGGGACAAAAGAATTCAGCAGTCATGCTCAGTTATGAAACATGGCAGCTACAATAATGACAAGTTTGGTAAGATATACCCATTGGATCAAAGGTGGCATGCCTTCCATAATAGTAACCAACCACTTACAGAATAGATGTAAGGCCTACTCTGCAGAAGGCAACTCGTGCCTTAGTGATGAAAACTTGGTCAATAGTCCAAGATTTGAGAGGTACAAGGTACCTCTACAGGTCCAAGTACAAGGTACAGGTATAAGAAGTAAGTGAAATTGAATTGTGTACTGGATTGGTTCTAATGCTATTTGTGTTCATTTGGCTCCCAAAATTACAAGGGAACCTGCACATCTGCCTGTAAGACACTGGAGGTTCGTGTCCCCAGTTGACTTAGATTGTTAAATAACATTGCTGTGGTAGGCCAATGGCTGGGAAGGGAGACAGAGGCAGGACTTTTAGGTTCCCAGGCAAGGAACACAGGAGGAGAAAGAGGATCGCCATTGCCAGGAAAGGAAGAAGATACAGGATTGAGAACTGTGGAAGACAGAGAATACAATCATGTAAGAGCTGGGGAAGAATGGCTCCAGTCCCCCCACCCCATTGGGTCTGGAGCAGCAAAGATGGAATATAGACTTTAGTTACTAATAATTCAGGAGTATCAGAGGGGAGGAATTATCAAAGTGAAAGCTTGGGAGTGGCCGAACTACTGAGCTGCTTAAGACATATTAAATAAAAGGCTGCGTGTGTGTCTTTCATTTGAGAATCCAGAACATTGGGCAGGTAATGAGGAGTACCTGCTGCTGACGCTGGGAGATTAGAACAGAGTAACCAACTACCACTTAGTACTGCTTTGCTAAATAACTATAGATCAGAATGCTTCCTAAATACGTATTTTTAGGACTATATATTAATGCAATTCTCTGCCATTATCAGAGAAACTTTTCTTTACTGTTGGGGTGGGGGCATTGAGACATACAAGGGCGCTCAACGTACAGTCTCCTCAAGGGAGACATCTATACCATACACTTCTCTAAAAGTTCAAGGAACATAGTATAAGATGGGATAGAAAGACTCTATGAGCCAAAGACTGGGAACACCTGCTGTGAAATAGTGACTTCTGTCCATGACAGGCCCTGTGCCGTCAAGAACTCAGAGCAGCAATGGTTGTCTGGAGAAACGTGCATAGGATCAAGGCAGTTAACACCCCAGCATGGGTAGTGGTGGTGAGGGGACCCAAGAAGCCTGACTTTTGGCTGAAGAGCTGCTGGCAGTTAACATTGATATGAGTTTCTGCAACAATTTTATTCAAGGTGGTGGTCCTAGAAGGTTTTCCATGCTCCAGTGGATGGCTCTCCATCAGAGTAAAATCAGCACAAGTTGGAGTCAATGTGTCATTTAAAAAATTAAAAATAAAAGAGGACAGGACGTTGGGCAGAGGATCAGAAGGATTGAGACCATTGAGGAAATGGGTGGAGCATGGTTATGCATGTCAAAATGCATTGTATACATGTATGGAGTTCTCAGTGAAAATCAAAAAATATCATGTTAAAAGCTAAATTTTCTCTTTTACTGTCCTTATTTGATGTTTCTGGATGTTGCATTGATTTTCTCATTTTATCCTCATAGTTTAGCAATCAAGTGAGGATCTGAACGATATATTGAAAAACTAATACTAACTACTAACTGTCGACATCTATTCAGTAAATTGGGCTAAGTTGATAAAGTTCTCATTTCTTCTTATTTTCCTAAAAAGGCATTATATTTTGGCTTCAAAATCCAAAATGCTGCCTTTGAGACAGAAGGGAGATAGGCTTTAAAAGCTAAATGAAATGAATAGTCTTGCAAAAGCAAAGAAGGAATTTTTCATGAGTCCCTGGGAACTAGCAAAAAGTGCGTTAGAACTGTTGTTTTCAATAATAAGCTTTATTACTCAGTTAAAATACTCCACACAAGAAGCCTTCTATGCCTCTCGTGCCTCTGTAAGGAAAATTAAACCAGAACATACAGCACTGGGGCCAATTTGTTTCCAAGGAAGTCAATTATTAATACAGTATTTAGTATTTAATGAACTCAGCCTATGTATGTGAGATGCTGCAAAGAGATCTTCATACGAGCTGAGAACAGGTGTGGGTACAAGCTTTGCCCGTATGTTTACCAGCTGATTAGTACCCATTAAAATGATAATAATCTAATAAAAATGACTTTATATCCAGTGAAAGCAGAAGCACCCCTGTGGGTTAGGAAATGATTTTTATCTCCCTTGTCAGGCCAGAGAAAGCACAGACGCCACAAGAACCCAAGGTATCCTGCGTAGTTCAAGTTTCTAGAGCCAGACTTTCTCCGACAATCCCTATCTCCAAAAGGGAGACGTGCCCCAAAAAGTCCCAGTGGGCTTCTTCTCCTTTTCCTAAAATCCCCTATGGCAAGAGGAGGCAGCCTCAGAGCCTTAGTGAATAATTGATACTACTTTGCCTGCCTTGAACACTAGACAAACCTGGGGGGTCCCTTAGAGACCACTGCACACCATGGGGATTTCAAGGGGCTCTGAGTGATTGCCAAGTTTTATGGGGGGTTTCCTCTGACCAAGAATCATGTTCCTCGTATGCAGCAACACCCCCCCCCGGAGGAAATGTAGATAGGCTGCATATAGATGACTCAGTTACCAATGCGTTTGCCTTTTGGGTGACCTGTACTCTCCAAAGCTGGGTTTACTACCCAATGGGGCATACATTATTGATTTAATTCACTTCCTTCCAAAGAACTGATAGAATCCCAATAGAAAGAAGGAAGTTGGGGAATAGGATTATAGCCTTATTAATTTTACTAGTAACAGATTTCCCTACGGGCATTTGAGCTATAGGGAGAAGGCATGGAAAGAAAAGCAGATGGGTTTCAAGAACAAAAGGGTTTCGTGGAATCTGAAGGCGTGGTAACAGTTCCCATCCATGTACCCTGCAGTACTGAGTACATATGGGAGGTTACCAGTATTGCTTTCTTGCACCATCCTTTGATGGGCGTAGGAGGTGACACAGGAAACACACACAAATGAAGAGGTGATAATGTCACCTCCTGCTCCAAGAAGCAATGCAAGGCCCTCAGAGACTATAACCCATTCTCTCTAAAATGATCCTCTTTTGCTTAGCTCCCCCATATACTGTGTGTTGACTTGTGCTAAATCTCTAAGTCTAGGCTGGCAGAGAAGTATTGACATTCCTTCTATGAAGGAAGCCATGACTGGTGGGTTCTAACATTTCATTGAAACCTTTTGTTTCAGCTTACAGACTTGAAAACAAAATAGATCAGGAACCAAAAAAGTAAAAAAAGTAAAAATCCCACACTGTATGTGACATGGTTGCTTTTGGAAATGCACAGCCCAGAACATGGGACTTCTGGTGTTTGTCTGTTCATAGTTCTTTATATTTAGTCTGGAGAACATAGGAACACTGAATGAAGAATTCTCAGATGTAAGTAAAAAGTCCCCTCGATTCTAGAGCAGCAGGCAGAGCTGTAGGAGGGGCAAAACCAAGGGGACGAGTACAACACACTGCCAGTTCAAATCTTAAATGTCTAACGCCGCCTGTTTTGGTCTTCATCTTTGCTGGATAAAAAGTAAAAGTACCAAGCAGAAGTAGTGCATAATGTCTTTAAACCCAAGCTCTCTGGAGTCACAGGCAAACAGAACTCTGAGTTTGAAGCCCAGCCTGGTTACATAGTGAGTTCTGGGCTAGTTATCGTTATATAGTAAGAACCATTTCAAAACAAACAAACAAGAAGTAAATAAATATAAAGTTACAATGGAATCTCTAGTAAGACTCCCCCAAAAATCATTTTAAACAGATTTATTTTTTTATTAAGGAAACCTTAATAAATCAGTATTAGGATTTAGTATGGGGCACTGAGTTTAGGTAATGTAAAATTAAAAAGAAAAGTAAACAAGTTTGTTTGTTTGTTTATAACCACTCTTTTATGGACAACATATTGAAAGGAATAAAAGGTTTTAATAAAATACACCTCACGTGTTAGATTGATGGCTCTGCAACTGTGTGAGAAGCCACAGGAGAGCAGGGAACAGGAAGAAAGCTTCCAGGTCCTCAGACCTCTTCTGAGAACCAAGGGATACACGAGGTTGTGTACTTCAGTTCTGTGTATTGGATAGGCGTCTCATTGAAGGACAGAGCTCATCCTTGGATAGTGCCTCTTTACCTAAGGCAAATCCACCACAGGCTATACCATGGTTGGCTCCTACAGGCATGCCCCAACTGTGAATCTGTGTGGGGAGTGAAGCCACGAAATCACTCCAAGGCTGATGACGTGTTTCTCATCAGAGTCATTCCCCATTGTCAAAATTCTCTACTCTCATTGCAGTCGCCATGCAGACTCTGTATTGCTAACATAGAAAGCCTTTGTGCTGTGCAGTGACCGTGTCTGGTTTTTTTAGACACTGGCAATTCTACTCACTTCTTAAATCTTCTTTGCTTCTTTTAGACTGCTTGGTATCTCTTGTAGCCTCAAGGAAGCACCTGCTTTTCCACCCCCAGGCACCAGCCGATCCTAAGAAGAATGATGGAACACCTATAATAGCTTTTATTCTTCATAATTTAACTCTTGGACTTTGGGAAAGTTCTGTGTTCAGACAAAACACAATAATCATAATTTGTAAAACCATACTTTTATATAATTTAGCTTTAGTAAATCATCAAAGATTGGTCCCAGAGCCCCGGGAACCAAAGTTAATTGTAAAAAACCTGGCTATAGGAGAAAGTCTGAACTTGGACTGGAAGGCAACTAGAGCTGCCATTGGCATTAGGAGAAGGTAGATTCTAGTTGAGTCTTTTTCCTCCTGAGTCAGCATGTTTTAACAATCCTTTGAAATTTAGCAGTCAGCTATACACTCTGTACCTGCGTTCTTGCAAGAGTTCTGTAGTTCTAAATCTAGGCCACAAACCCAAAGTGAGCAGTGTGAGATTTCCAGGAGAATTTTTTCAAGAAGACGGAAAGGGTGGTTTATATCAGATACCCAACAGTAAGACCTTCTAGTACCCTCAGAGCTCCCAGGGACTAAAACTCCAACCAAAGAGTGCAAAAGTGGAGAGGGGACTCAGAGCTCCAGCAACATGCATACAACAGAGGATGGCCAAGCTGGTCATCAATGGGAGGAGAGGACCTTGGTCCTGTGAAGGTTCTATGCCCCAGTGTAGGGGAATGCCAGGGCCAGTAAGCAGGAGGGGATGGGATGGTGAGCAGGGGGAAGTGGAAAGGAACAGGGAATTGTTTTAGTTTTGGGTTTTTATTTTATTTTATTTTATTTTATTATTTTATTTTATTTTTCTTTTTGGGGGGGG
>NW_022196899.1:12623811-12636724 GCF_008632895.1 Mastomys coucha
GGGAACCTGGGAAAGGAGATATTGTAAATAAGAAAACATCTAATAAAAAAAAAAGAAAGAAAGAAAATGTCCAGTAAAAGAAAGAAAAAAAAAGAATGTCTTCTGAAAAGAATATTATTATCTGGAGCTTGTTCAAGAGGTCCTGTCCCATTAAAGGGTAGGGACAATTAGCAATAAAAGTCATAGTTCCCTGTCCAAAAAAAAAAAAAGATGTCCCTGACCATATGTGTTGGTCATGATGTGATATTCCTCACAAGCTCTCCCGTCGGAGACTTCCCACCTATTCTCTCATTACATGGTTCAGAGGCTCCTGATGGATTTCTGCTGTGGATGGGCAGGGTGCTATTTATATTTTGATGCTAATCTCACTCTCCTGGGAGAAGCTGCTGACAAGGAGTGAGTCACATACTCAGGTGACTTCTTGTGAATGAATAAAGGAGCCCCTGATGAATAAAGGAGCCAATCACTGGGCGAGAAGGAGGAACTTCCGAGTTGGATAGGGGGAGAGAGGAGGTGAGGGAGAGGGTCCTTTTGGATGGAGATAGTGTGAGGACAAGATGTACCTACTAGTGTCCCCTGGCTGATGGCGGAATTCACCAGGATTCGCCACTGGAGAAACTAGATTTAATATGGCTTACAAGATTAGGATTCTAGTTGTTGCACCCAGAGATTGAGTTACCATTGTTTCTGAACTAAGTATGTGTGGTGTTTTTCTTCTCACAGTGAGTAGGCTGGGTTCCAGAGAGAAAGGGACACTGGCAAAGCATGGATTTGCCTGATATGCACCACAAAGGCCATGGGGATATTGAAGCATGCGACTAGTGTGGTACAAGTCACCAGCGGGAACCTAGCGAGCTGGGTGGAGAGAGTTTGGAGTTCTGAGTCAGAATCTCCACAAGTCACCTATTGTCCACCAGTGCATGACCAGCCAGGCAGCCAGGGCATAGAGTTGCTGGGACAAGCACTGGCATGCCAGTCCTTTTTTAATATTTCCCACAACAGATTTCCATTTCCTCCAATTTTGCCGTTGCCAAGCCTAAGTCTCCACAAAGGGAAATGGTGGGTCATAAACAAAGAACACAAAACAATTTTCATTTCACTACAATAAAACTCTAAGTTGGGCGAGGAGGACGTGATTTTCATATTTACTCCACAGTAGGCTATGTTATTCTCATAATCTATAGATCAAGGATCAGAATTCGCAAGACTTCAACTTCCATTTGCATAAATAGGCAAAATAGGTTGCAAAGTCACATGATTCTGGACTCCACAAGGTGTCAAGTGCTTCCATATACTTAACAGCCAAGGGAATATTACCCAAACTGCGTGTCCAGGGATTGTAGTCCGAATCACAAAGGCAGTCATAAATTTGAACCACAGTGAATTTAGACACTTTAATTTGATTTAGCTATCAGGTTTCTAGGAAACAGTGTGTTTTGAAAATGTAAATAATCAGAAAATTAAGAATTTGGGTAAGAAAGAAGAAGAGCCCTCACACAGCATTTTTGTACAACCTTCTCGTTATGCTAGACTCATTCTGTCAGCAGAAGCTCTCTGTAAAATAGAGGAGAACAAACTCTTAACAATAACACACACGTGCTATGAAAGAGATGAAGCAGAAGATTAAGCAGGAAACACAGATATTTTATTGCCCTAAGGCATTACTCATTTTCCTGACACATTATGTTTTTAATTAAAATTGCATGTGAGTTAATTAAAATGTTCATTCAAGCACCTTCTTTTTTTTTTTTCAATTCTACTTACATGGCCTTGTTTCTTCTTTACTTTTATGCTGAAACTCAGTTCCATCTTAATCCTACTTCTTTTACTGGCTACAAATTTAGCAGATAGTTTATATATTAATCTAGCTTTAAAAAACTAACTTGAAAAAAACTAATTCTTAATGACTAGAGAAAAGGGAAGATGCTGGTGAGGTCATCTTGTGTTTCTGATGCTTAAACTAAGGCTTATGAAACTGGCATCAAGAAAAAGTGTTTATTGAAAAATAAATTTTAAGGTCATATGATTCGTGCCGTGGACATGTTTATTCACCCAAATTCTATTTGTTCTGGGAAGCCTTTGTGCTTAAAGCAACTTGCTTATGTAATATCATCTTTTTGTGATTAAACTGATTGATTAAGCTATTAGCAAACATTTGTCTAGTTCCAGTTGAAAGTGGCTAAGCAGACCTCTGTGAAAATAACTGTTGAAATGCTGGGATAGAAACATAGAGAACATGGTTTCTGGGAGGTTGGTGCTGGATTGTGAGTGAGCCAGGCTGGGTGGGAGGCTCAACCACTTCATTTGCCAACAGAGTCAGTTGTTTTAAAAAGAAAAAAGAAAAAAAAAAGAAGTATTGTATGTGAGCATCTCTAATTGAACTTAATGGGTTATAAAGAGATTGGGTGGGACCATATTAGGGAGAAATTAAGGGAGTTAGGGATAGAAAATAAGATGTAGATATAAACATATTTCATTGTATGGATGTATGAAATCCTCAAAAGCAGAGAAAAAGATATTTAGGCAGGAAGAAACAAGCTCTGGTGGGTCACAAGTGTCCTATGGGACAGTCAATGAAGAGCCTCTAGTTTCAGCTAAGTATTAGCCGTGAATTTAAAGTACTTACAATGCCTCAGACACAGCCAGTTCTTTTTCAGTTACCTAAAATAAATTTTGAATAATTTTAAGTAATAAGTTGTCAGTAAACCATCATGCTTCCAAAATATCAAGTAGTAAGAGACTGTGACACTACTAGGAGAAAATATAACAGAGAGCCTTCAAGAGACAGGTGACAATGAATCTTTCTAATGCTACCTCCAAAGAGGATACAACAAAGGCAAAAGGAGATAAATGAGATTATATCAAACTAAGTGAACCCTGCAGAAATGTATTTTATTCTCTGTGATCAGGATAATGATAAGAGGGGACATTCTCTTACTGGATTCCCTGTAGGGTGTAGGGCAGCTCTGTTAAAGATTGCTGTAGTTTGTGGTGATATCCTACCCTTTGTCTGAACAAATGTTAAAGATTTTTAAGTACCAGTGTGTTAATTGGTTTGATGTCAACTTGACATGAGCTAGAGCCTTTGAGGAAGAAGATCTATAAACTGAGAAAACACTGCCATAAGATTGGCTATAGATAAATCCATTGGGCATTTCCTGATTAGTTATTGTTGTGAGATGGCCCATCCAACAGTGGGTGGTGCTAGGTTGTGTTAGAAATCAGGATGAGCAAGCCACAAGGAACAACCCAGTAAGGATCCTTCTTCTATGGCATATACTTGCTTCTTGCCTCCAAGTTCCTGCCTGGCTTGAGTTCCTCTCCTGACTTCCCTCCATGCTGGACTGTTTAGCTGAAAGTATAAGATAAAAATAGCAATTTTCTTCTCAAGTTGCTTTCAGTCATGTCTTTATTACAGCAATATAAATCTTTGTGGAGGGCAATCTTTCATTCTTTAAAATGAAGAGACCTAAAAAATGGATGAAAATATCTGTAAGCTAGTAATGCAGCATAACATGGTAGCAATAATCAAAATATTTGAGGAACTCAAAAGCCTCAATAGCAAAAAGTAACAATTGTACTTTACATTGTAATAGTGATCTGAAAAAGCATTTCTTGAAAGAAGATACACCAATGGCTAACAGATACATAAAAATGGTCAATATCATTAATCATCAAGAAATCCAAATGTAATATTCAAAAAGAGGCATCATGTCATCTCAGTGAGAATGACAATGGTAATATTGGCAAATGCCAGTGAGATGAGACGAGGGAGTCCTGGCACACTGTTGGTAGAATGTAAATTCCTCTCATCATTATGTAGAACAGTAGAAATGTTCCTCAGAAAAATGGCAAATAGAACGATCTACCAAGGCGGGCAGTGGTGGCCCACACTTGGAAGGCAGAGGCAGGTGGATTTCTGAGTTCAAGGCCAGCCTGGTCTACAGAGTGAGTTCCAGGACAGCCAGGGCTACACGGAGAAATCCTGTCTCAAAAAAAAAAAAAAAAAAAAAAAAAAAAAAAAAAAAAAAAAAAAAAAAAAAAAAAAAAAAGAACTAACTACCATAGGATCTTGCCAACGCACAACTAGAAAAACATCCAAGGAAATGAAATTATATAACGGGGATAGTAGCTTTCTCCGGTGTTTATTATGGCACCATTAAAAAGAGTCAAAATGTGGAATCACCTGAGGTTGCTTGATGGATGAATAGATATACAGATTGTGGCATACATACATAATAATGACCAATGTTAACCCTTCCTTTGAGGCATCATGAATAGAACTACAAAGTGAAATAAGCCAGTTATGAGTGTCTCCCCTTTTGCTTCCTCGGGCTAGCTCAATAGATTCTTTAGCTGGTATCATGTTGCTTCTCCCAAATAACTGGGCTCCTCAGTGACCAGATTAGCCCAGTATCAAGAATGATGGAAATTCTGGAGCCCACAATTTTTTAAAGTTTTAGGTATTCTGTTATAGAAACAAAAAACCTCTACATTGATATAAATTTGACAATGCAGAAATCACCAAATACAGGTCTCTTGTATATGACTCTTGACAGAAAAGAACTTGGCCAGTAAAGAAAAAAACGTAAGTGTTGAGGAGACTGAAAGAGAATTCTGGAAAGCAGCCAGGAAGAAACTGTGACCTTGAACAGCGTGAAGAGTCCAAACAGCCACTGAAGTCTCAACCCAGTTCCCAGAGGTGATAAAGGACTCCACACTTCTCATGAGGTAAAGATGATTGGAAGAACATTGTCAACCCCCGTCATAGCACCACACCTTCAATTAGGACTGTATGAGAATTCCATAGTCTCATGGGTTTTAAATCTGACTGAAAGAACAGGCTGGTCAAAGATAAGCAGAGAAGCTGCTCTTAAACAATAGTTGTAGAAAATTCTCTGAACACTACCAAAGGAGAAAAACAAACACAGTTAAAAACACTGCAATCTACAGTGATGGCCTGCCTGCATATGAGCTGGTACAATAGAAGTACAAAAGCTGCAGATATAGCCAACCACTGCTCAATTGGAGGTAAGGTCCATGAGATGGAGCCCGGGTCTGACACTGTTTGGGTAGTCAATAATCTGAAACTAGATAGGCACAGATCTACAGGAAAACTAAATAAAATTACTCTGCTAAAGCAATGTAGCAGTAAAATGACTTCCTAATGACATTCTGCTATACTCATAGGTCAGTGTCTTGCTCAACCATCACCAGAAAGACCTCCTTCTAGAGTAGATGGGAACAAATCCAGAGACACACAACTGGACAATGTTCAGAGCAACTATAAATAGTCAGTCCTAAATGTGATCTCTCCATCGAACCCCTCCTCTCAGGACTCTGGGAACTCTGCACAAAAGGAAGTGGAGATATTCTAAGAGCCTGAGGGGAATGATGACACCAAGAAAACGGTGTCTAACAGATACAAAGGGGCTGGCACGCCTGTGAACCCAGAGATAATGGCAGCATCAAGTCCAAACCAGAAAGAGTTCTAGCAACAATTGGGGGAAGTAGACATGAGTCCCTATTCCTAAAGAAGAAACTATCTCCAATTGACAACTGCTCCAACTGCTCACAAAGGAGAAATTCATTTTTCTTAAGGTTTCACTGGGCATACAAACCATACTTAAGGGAAGGCCCATGTCAGAATAAAACAAATTCAAATATTTATTTATTTAGGCTCATAATGCTTTGTCCTCCCCACGCCCAGCGTATTTATCTTTGTCTTTTCTTATCTATTACGATTTCTCACTGAGATGGGGAAAGGGGGCAGGGTCTGTGTGTATATCTGTGTGTGTCTGTGTGTGTCTCTGCATGTGTCTGTGTGTTCAAGTTTGTGTCTGTATACATTTCTCATGCTCTCTTTCATTTATTTTGTTTGTTCCATTTGTTTTATTCTTGTTTGTTTTTTATTGGCCTATTTGCTTTCTAAAAAGAGGACAAAAGAAGAGATGAAGCTGAAAGGAAGGGGAGGTAGAAGATCTGGGGGGGGAGATCAGAGATAGAAAACGGTGATCAGAGTATATTGTATAAAAGTAATTTCAGTTTAAAATGAAAAGTTAAATTTTATTACAAAAAAAAAAAGAATTCTGATTGGAAGGGCAGTCTGGCCTAAGAGTAACTTCTCTGGTCCAAAGGTGTTCATATTAGACTTCTCCCCAATCCTGAGACTCAAGCTCCTACCACAGCCACTGGAGACATCACTCTGTCAGAAGGATCAGCTTCAGGCTCCCTGTGGTGAAGGCCGGCTGGTCCTTCAGTATTGGGCACCTTCAGAACAGCAGCCACTGCTACTGCAAGCCTGCCAGTCCACCTGCCTTTCCTTCATGGTGGCTAGAGAATGTGTCTTTCCTTGCTTCAGAATGAGAAGATGGAGGAAGCTATAGCTTCACCTAGGCCTGTTCAAGCTTGTGGCTGTGACAAGTTTCGGCTGCTTCTCACAACTACAGAAACACGGCTGTCATCGTCTAAAACCTGGCAACCTCTACTTCAATTCCATTAAACTCTCAAAGCTTTCATCCCCAGCCTCTACCCTTGACAATATAACCCCCTGTCTCCTAAGCCCCAGAATCACCCAAGCATAACCACAGCACTGCCTCTAAAACGGTGGCCTCACAAGCAGTTAGTCCCTGAGACCACAGAGAGTCCCATCTATGAGTTGTGACACCAGAACCTCCATAATGGCAGCTTAAATAAAGCCACAAGCCTCAGGCTACTCCATCCTTCCCATAGATTCTAGAGATCTTCACATTAGCACCATGAGTTTAAATATCACCTGTACACACACACTAGAAACGTAGAGATAGTCTTCCTCGTGGCTCCCAGCCTTGTATACACAGCTCCTTGTGCCCCAAACTCTACTGTGGCTGTGTTTATTCCTTTTGTGGCTGGAGAAGGCAGCCAGAGACAAAGAAAAATGTTCATTCATGCTGCAAGCAACAGGACTAGTATGGGATCTACAAAGATTTATTTTCCATCCAATAACCTTGAGTTGGTGCTCACTGATAACCTCACTGGTCCCCACTATCATTTGAGATCATACTATGGGGCCTGGAAGGATCCATCTGATATTGTGGTTTAGGAACTATAACTTCTGCTTCTGCAGGTCCAATCACCCCCTAGCTAAATACATCCTGAAGGATCTAAGGAGCAAGGAGCAACTCTTTACATCCTGTGACACACACTACTGTGGTTGGTGACATCGCAATAGATTCTGTCATTTGCAATTAACCTATGGGACCTGGGGACAGCTGTTTTCATAGTCCATACTACCAAGACTGCAGTATCTGCTGCAGCAAGCTACATGGGCATTAAAACTCAGTCCCCAGAAGCCGAATACATGCAAGTTTGGAAGCTAACATGTGTCCTAACCAGGACAGGGAAAAGGGGGAAAAAGCAGAGAGCCCATAAAGATGCCAGGGTTTTAGACTCTGGACACAAGCATCAGGGTAAACAGCTAACTTTTGCTATTCAGTACAGTAACTTATATACAACCTTTCGGTCAGTAAGGGTGCAGTAACATAATCATAGGCATGTAGGAATATAGAAACATTCAAGGGAGCATGTCTCCTCCAGGAGATCATAATAAACTCTCCATACATGATCCTAAGTTAGAGGAAATATACGAAGTGATTCAAAATAATGACCCTGAGAAAGTCAGTGAAGTACAAGATCATACATGTAGACCACGAACAATAAAAGCGATAAAAACAGATCAGTGTATAAGTGAGAAATTCACCAAATATAAAGAATTTATATTTCTGAAAAGTTCACCAATAAGAAATCTTGAGACTAAAGACATCAGTTAATTAAATAAACTTTAGACCATGAAGGAAACCTTAGAAATACAAAAGAACAAACATAATTTATTGTGGTTTACCAGGCCAGGGTAGAATGAGACCAGGAAATTATATCATCAATGAGAATAATATTGAAAAATATGCAGAGATTACAGAAATTTCATCATCATTTTTATATTCTTCAATAACAAATGGACAATTAAAAAACAGAAAGAGATGGGGAGGAAACTTAAAATCTCTTAAAATAATTGTGTTAGCATTCCTTTGCTGTAACATAAACCCTGAAGAAGAAGAAGAACAAAAAAGACAACTTGAAAGAGACAGTGTTTGTTTTGCTTCGCTTCTTGCCTATGGCAAGGCCACATCACAACAATAAGATTCCACAGCTGCTTACCACACAGCAGAAAGGAAGCGGCAAGCTGGGAGAGTGCAGGGCTGGAGGAGTATGTAGCTCTCAAGTGCTTATCCATCAGCTAGGACAATCCTGCCAAGTTTCTGTCTAGCGGTCAATTCATTCATTGTTGAACTCAGAGCCCTCATGATATGCCTTCTTTTGAATAGCTTTAGCACATAGCTTTTGAGGAACATGTTAGACAAAACCCAAAATGCCACAAGGAATAAGACGGAAGTTCATTGTGATCAGTGCTAATCTAAAAGTGTTGAATTCTGTGGGGGCAGTGTAGGGCAGGGGTCTGTTCAGGCAACTTAGACTCAGTCAAGTAATTGGCCTTGAGCCCTGGAGCCTCAGTGGGCAGTTTTCTGCTTGCAGGGGGCAGAAGGAGCTCAGCTATAACTCCTGAGTCTTTGGCTCCTGCTTCAGTCACAACCCCTCACAGCTGCCCTCGCAGGAGATGTGTGCTCTATCAGGCAGACAATGCTCCAAGCTCCCTGCATTCTAGCTGGACCTTACACACAGTCATGTGACCACAGCCAGGCATGCCATGCCCCATACAATAAAAGGTGTGGTTTGCCCCCTCCTCACTCTTTCTCTTTGCCCTTCTCTTGCTTCTTTTCTCTCTCTCTTGCTCTTGCCCTCTTTCCTCTTTAGCTTTTTTCTTCCTCTCTTACTCTTGCTCTCTTGCCCTTCTTCCCTCTCCCATGCTCTTTGTCTCTTCTCTTGCCTTCTTGCTCTCTTGCTTTTTTCCTCTCCTCTTCCCCCTCTCTCTCTCTCTCTCTCTCTCTCTCTCTCTCTCTCTCTCTCTCTCTCTCTCTCTCTCTTTCTCCTTTTCGCCTCTCCTTCCTCTCCTTTCCTTCTCTCTACTCATCTGGCCTATTTTCTCTTTCTTACAATAAAATATCTCATTTATACATTGCCTCCTCTTTAACTAATGCACCCTGCCCACAGGCCAGCAGCAGCAGGGAGAGAGAGCTCCAGGCCACAGCAGTGGCTAGCCCATGGTACAACAGAATTCATCAAAAAGAAAAGTGTCCAGGAAGTATACAGGGAGGTGTGAAGGGAGGAGCAAGCACAGTGACAGAAAGTGAGTACAACGTCAGTGTCTCAGGAGTGAAGGCGTGCTGTGCCGTTAAGTGCTAAACTACTGTACTGGCACTTGTGAAATAAGCCAAAATAAACACTTTCTCCTTCAAGTTGTTTTCCCACAAATTATTTCTCAGCAATGGAATGCTAACACAAGAGTTCTCAAAGACTAGATAGGAAGTTTCTATAGATTCATAGCAGAGTCCCTTAGAAGCTCACAAACTAACAAAACAGTAAAATAAAGATGTAAATACCAGTTCCCCTGACCTGTGACTATATATGGAGTACAGGTAGCCTATTTTCATGCTATTGAATCATAAAAATGTAGAATTCAGTGACAATAAAATAAAACATATCCACACATTCCTCAATAGCCTAAATAGATTTTAAAAAAAAATTATAAAAACACTTATCTACCAAACCTCCAAAATTTAGGGTCTGGAGCTCTATGAGTGATGAGAAGTGAGAGTGAATATGGATTTTCCAACATGTTACAGATCCTCCATGGAGGGTATGGGGTGTCCCTTTGGTTTTTTTTTATGTTGTTCTTTCTCCTACTTCCAATATTTCAGTTCCCCAAAGCTGTTCAGTATCTCTGAGAAGTCAGTGTCCCGGTAGCTGCCTGTCTGAAAACTTCCCTTTTCTCTGTCAGTTAGATAAGGCTTACTGCACCCTTCCTATGGTATGAAATTTCTAAAATACCAGATGGTTAGGTGTGGTATCTGCTGAGTTCTGATTCTGTTCTACGGCTGGACACTTCCCAAGATCCACAATCTGTTAATCTACCAAGATCAGAGTTTCCTTTTAAACTTAAATTCACAGCTTATCACTATAACCAAATCCCTACGATAAAACCATACAGTTAAGACTGAACCTATATCACTACCTATCTATGACATGTACTCGGGGAAGATATAACTGAAAGAAAATTTACAAGCTCCTTGGTCTTCACTGGATGATGCCTGGCCATCATTTTTCTAATTGAGAGATATGGAACTTGCTGGGATTTACTAGGCTACCGTTGGATATTCCTGTACCTCCACCTCCCACCCCACCCCCAGTTTGGAGCCAACACTTATTAGGCTTTAGCTATAACCCACTGAACTCAAACTCTTCTCACGAAGTTCAAACTCAGGGTTCAGTTGTATTCCCTATAAACTCGACTCCCAGCAATTAGCAGGGACAAGGACTTCTTGGTTGCATTGCGAATTCATCACTGTCTTCCAGAATAAGCATTCTCTCTTGTTTTTCCCCTCCCTTGCTTATAACCTTCTCAGCCCCTTGTTTCATTTTCACATCACTGTTCTCTTATGGTAGAACCTCTAGTTCTGTGTCTTCTCTTGCATCCAATCATCAGTCTCAGCCTGGTGATACCACTGAGTCTCAGCACTATATATATATGTGTGTGTGTGTGTGTGTGTGTGTGTGTGGGGGTGTGTGTGGGTGTATGTGTGTGTGTGTATATATATGTGTGTGTATGTGTGTGTGTATATATGTGTGTGTGTGGGTGTATGTGTGTGTATATGTATACATATATATGTGTGTATATATATGTATATATACATATATATATATATATATATATATATATATATGTCTTTGATAATTTCCAAGTGTATATCCTCACTTAAAACATCTCAGAAATATGAAGTCATTTCCCTACCTGACTTCTCCATGTGGATGTTCATTAGCAATCTAAAATTTCAGTATAAAGCTCAACCCCAGTCTTCCTTACTAAACTGCCTCATCTACAGCATTCTCTATCATGTTGGAGAATGGTGGTATCTTCCTGTTGCTCAGCCTAGATTCTTAGTGACCTTTCTGTCTCTCTTTTACATGATTGAAATCACTGTTTTGTAAGATTCTATGAGCTTTACATTTTCTGCATATTTATACAGAATCTGAGGACTTTATGCTACTTCTGCTGTCACCAATACTATCAAGTGAACTGGCTCCTGTTACTGTCCATTACAACAGTAGCAGCAACAGCAGGTCTTTCTAAACATAAGTATCACTCACAAACAAACCTATACCTAACCATACTCACAGCCGAAATCAAAGTCAATAAAGTGGTTGACAAAGCTTTAAAGGTTTGTTCTGTCCTAGTAGTAACCAGATGTCTTCTTCCCTGATTCTCTAGAACTCAATGAACATCCTTTGCTCCCTCAACCCTTTTCTTAAAGATTCACATAGTGAGTTACCACATCTAATGTACTGTCTGAACATCATACGTATTGTCTATGTTGATTACTATTTAAATTCACAGTCTCCCATATCCTGATTCCTCTTAATCTGGTCACTTTTGATTTATATAGAGGTTATTACCTGATAACATACATTGTAATTTAATTTTAGTGTTCATTCATTATGCATCATTCTACTGTTTGTCTCCCACATATGTACATATTTTCTAAAATGTAAAGAGTTTCTGCATTTTGAATCTCCAAGCAACTAGAACAGTATATCGAAATGATAAACAAATGATTGTAGGCTGAGAAGGCAGATTAAAGATCAGAATGGTGAGCAGCCATGTCTTGAGCTAGCATTGATGAACATAAGAAAGGAAGCTAAAAATCTTAATAGTGGGAATAGTGAATATGACTAACTCTGTGACCAGATCAAGGCAAGAATGTACACAGCTGGATAAATAAAATGAAAGAACAGCTGCTTGAGAATGAAAAGGTCAGATCTACCAGAGCTTTCATATTTGTCCTGACTAAGTAAAATGGGGAACTCTTGAACTCTAAATGTGCTCAGTAAAAGCACAAAGTCCATGCCTTCCAACAAAACCCAGAACAACCCTGAAATAGAGACTACACTTGAACTAGCCTAAACCAAGCTTGAAAAGCAGCCTAAAAACAGCAATTTACAGCCATGGCTTGGAAGTAAATCCTAGCTCCCTTAAAAGGAACAGGGAGGGTCTAAACAACAGGTAGGCAGCAGTCTGGCTCTTCTTTGCTTCTGTGCGCGTTTTAGAGTTGTCTTTGTTTGTTTGTTTTTGTTTTGTCTTGTTTTGAAGTCTCGGTGAAAATGTTCTGGAATCCTGATAGGGCTTTCGTGTGGGGATTACACGGAATCGTAATAACACTGTTTGTTGTATCTGGCAGTAATCTAGAGCGATGGCACCTAAGCTTTGAAGTAGACTTTTGTCAGTGATTGTTAGCTGAGACTTTTTTATGGGGTTATTTCTTTGAAGATTTCTCCCAGCCTTTGAATATTTTAGTCGAGAGACGTGCCTGACAGACCAGGAAGTCTCCCATGGGTGAAAATTACTTAGGTGATGGTTATTTCAAGATAGTCCCTAAGATGTTTGGATAGACAGAAATAAGGCAGACTTACTAAAGGTTCCTTTTGTGTAACAATAACAAGAGCTTCAAGGAGGCTGTAGTACCACACTCTTCCCCTGCTCCTAAGAAGCCTGGATTCATCCTTCAGTGGCTCTCTATCTTCAATCAATTGTCCCACAAGGCCAACATTTGTGGAATCCGCATAGAACGTGACTCCGGTAGACATCTTAATAGTATTCATTCTTTTCATGTAAGATGTGCTTTCATTTGCTGTTCTCTTTCATTTCTTCCATCCACATTTGACAGTTTCGGTGTATATTTGCGAATAGTTTCTAGTACTTCTTAAT
>NW_022196899.1:12636734-12686643 GCF_008632895.1 Mastomys coucha
AAAAACACAAGAAACACACTTATGGAGAGAAACATCCATAAAAACACAAAATCAGAAACCATAATATACGAGCAAAAGACTAGCAGGAAATAAAAAAAAAAAAAGCACCCAACAAATCAACATGAGACAAAATGTCTGAAAATATCTTTGAGTTTGTTTTCTGTTGGCCATTTACTGCTTGGGCATGGGGCCTACCATTAAGTGTGGTTTGTTTGCCCGGTAAAACTCCATTGGAGAGCATTCATTTGTCCTATGCAAGTGGTTGCCAACTGGGGATAGTGTTGTATTTAATAAAAAGAAAAGAGGGCAGGAATAGGTTTGGTGGAAGCCTGGTGTGATGTGGAGGAAGAGGAAAAGGGGTCCTCTGCAGGCCCATGCTGAGGCATTCTTTCCCCCTGAGGTACCAGCCACATGGGATATAGCATAGAAATAGAGTTTATTTAGGGCATGGCAAGGGGAACTGAGGAGGTAGTAGAGACAGAGAAAGGCAGGAAGAGAGAGAGAGAGAGAGAGAGAGAGAGAGAGAGAGAAAGAGAGAGAGTAGAGTAGTAGAGGCCAGCCATAAACATGTAAAGAGAGGGGGGAGGGGAATGGGGAGAGAAGAGACAGAATGAGAAGAGAGTTAGAGAACAAGAGAGCAAGAGAGAGAGGAGGGGATAAGCAGCCCCTTTTATAGTGAGTCATGCATACCTGGCTGTTGTCAGGTAACTTTGGGCCAGTGCCAAGAAGAAATGCTAACAGATAGGCCTTTGAATAGAGATATGTCTGCTTTGTGCCCAATTCCCCCTATTAGCCCTGGTACTGGGACACCATCTGGCTTAGACCAATGCAGGCTGCCAGTGTCTGAAATTCAAGTAAATTTAACAGTTTGAATTTGTAGTGCGATTTAAAAAAAAAACAATCATTTAGTTTTAATAGTTCTTACATGAAAAACATAAGAGATTTTTCTAAACATGTAATTATAATTTGCAAACAGGAAGTGTTATGTTTTGCAAAATGGTGGTATAATACAGCATAATACTGTGGTGGCAGTGACTGAAACAACTTGGCAGGGCCAGCAAAGGTGTTCTCTTGAATAATCATGTCATATGACTGACCTACTGTAAAGTTTCCTGAGAAAGGGAGGAGGGGAGCGGGAACCTGGAAAGAGGCAGAGACAGAGAAGGTCAGAAAGAGAGAGAGAGAGAGAGAGAGAGAGAGAGAGAGAGAGAGAGAGAGAGAGAGAGAGAGCGAGCCATTGCTAGGTCACTGTTGCTAGGTTCCTGGAAGGAGCCTAGTGGGATTGTCTGTAAGCCAATGGAAAGGGTTTTACCACTCCCTCTTTTATGAGAATGTCTTTCCTGTCATGTTTTTTTGTCTCATTGCTACTGGACTAATCACTCTTCCTGCTTCCAAACTACAGTAATCAAAACAGCACAGTATGAGGGTAAAGTTAGATGCAAAGGCCAATGGAACAGAACAGAACAACAACAACAACAACAAAATCTCAAGAATATATGCTAAACTCAGTTTCATCAAAGCCTCCAAAAAAACATGATGGGGAAAATCTAATGTACAATGTTAGAAAACCTGGGTATCTATAAGCAACAGAATGAAACCAGACTTTGCATCCCATCATATGCAAGCACCAGCTTAAAATACCTTAAAGACCTGAATCTTAGACTTGAAGCCATTAATCCCTAGGAGAAACAGTGAGGGAAAATGCCTTTCACATTGGCAATAGCAGCATTTTTTATTTTTCTTTTCAAAACTAAGCAAATGGGAGCATATCAAACTGAGAAGCTCTGTACAACAAAGGAAACAGGTGACAGAGCAGCCCACAGACCAGAGGAAAATATTTACCAACAGTACATCCAGTGAAGGGGTAACAGCTAAAATACATAAGCCCCTTACTCTGAGCTAATGTCTATCTTTGTGGTTGAGGTGTGTTTCTTGTATCCAGCAAAATGATGGGATCCTGTTTTCACATCCTTTCTGTTAGCCTCAGTCTTTATGTTGTGTAATTGAGTCCATGTTGAGAGATATTAATGACCAGCAATTGTTACTTCCTGATATTTTGATGGTGGTGACTGTATGGTGTGTGTGTGTGTGTGTGTGTGTGCGCGCGCGCGCGCACGTGCGCGTGCGCTATGTCTGCAGACAGAAGCCTAGCAATACTGTTTCCCAGGAGGCTTCATCCAGCAGTGGATGGAAACAGATACAGAGACCCAAAGCCAATGATCAGGTGAAACCCAGGGAGTCTTGTGGAAGAGGAAGGGATAGGACTGAGCAAACAAAGATGGCAGGGTGGGAAGGGCAGGGGTTGGGGCTGCATCAAGGAAACCACAAGAAGACCTATAGAGTCAATTAACCTGGGTCCATGAATCTCACAGAGACTGAATCAACAACCAAAGGGCATGCAGGGCCTGGACCTACATTTCCTGCACATTTGTAGTGGATGTGCAGCTTGGTCTTCATGCTGGTTCCCTGATTACTGGAGCAGAGGCTGTCTCTGATTCTGATCACTGCCAATGGATCCCCTTCCCATAGCTGGATTGGCTGGCTAGGCCTCAGTGGAGGAGAATGCACCTAGTACTGATGCAACTTGATGTCCCAGGATGGTCAGGTACCCATCTGAGGTACTCCTCTGAGGAGAAGGGAAGGGGATAACGTAGAAGGGATTTGTAGTGCTGAGCCTTGCGGGAGGGGGGGTCGGGGGGGAGGCTGTCGCAGGGATATAAATTGAATACAAAAATTACTTTAAAAAAATGGAAATAAACTTCCTTTCCCCTTAGATCCCTATAGGGCTTTACTGAAACCTACTGTCATATGTTACTCTAAGTTAGAGAAATTTCAGTAGACTAGGTATCAGAATGGAAAATACCACTTTCAATGTTGGAACACATGGAGGAATCACCCACAGATACATCATGCCTTTTATTTAGCAATGGTGTTTAAACCCTGTTTGAGCTTTATACCTGAGTTCTGAGACCTTTATGATCATGTAGCCACAGTCCATGATCAAGGATGGAATGTAGAAGCACTGCTTGGGTTTCCTCACTTCATGATGTGGTAGACTGTGGTGCTTGAGATTGATGGGGAATGGCCTCAAATACAGTTGAAGTGGGTTTAAGGACCAGTAGTCGGAAAGAAAAGAATCAGTATTGAAGGAGGGAAAGAAGGAAAACAGAGGAATGAAAGGAGAGAGAGAGAGGGAAGGAGGGAAGGGAGGAGGGAGGGAGGGAGGGAGGGAGGGAGAGAGGGCGTGAGGGAGAGAGGGTGGGAGGGAGAGAGGAAGAGAGACAGAAAGACAGAGGGAGAGATCAGAGACAGAGACAGAAACAGAATCAACAGGAGAGGGAGAGACAGAGAGACTCTGATGCTGCCGTGGGCAAATGCTGCTCTGTCTATTTCTTTTTAAGCATCTGAACATTCCCAGATACAAGTTTAACTTTCAGACTCATCTTTGGAGCAATCATATTATTTGGAAATATAGGTTGCTGTAACTAGACACTTACTAAGTGTTTAGCTTAACTTAAAATATGTTAATGTATTTCTTTCACGGAATCGGATAACTACCTAATTTTGTAGGAAAAAATTGCCAATGTTTTTTTGTTTCTTTAAGAATGATTTAAACTCAGCAGGCATCTCACCTCAGAAATAGCAAGGCATTATTTAATTTAAAGGTGCTTTAGTGTGACATTTAGAGCATTTTGAGAAGTGCATAAAAGACAGTGGGGCTGCTCCACAACATCATTACTCTGATAACGACCAGGGCCATTTCATTTGCATGAAGCCATTTGATTATAACATTGAGAATCAAGTGAATTGTGTTTTGAACCATTTGTTCATGCTATTTATTTTATCATAATACATATTTATTGGTGTTTTATTCACAATGTAAGTCACATGTTAATAACAGTTTAACAGGCTTTAGAGACAAGCCTTTTCACATGTTCAATAACAAGTTCATGACTACTTCTGTAAGGTATATACACCCACAAAAGGCTCCTAATTGTATATAGGACATAGTATTATAGCCATCGGTAAGCAGAACTTTATGTGATATAGTTGGCAGATTTGTTAAACTGAAGAATAATACAATAAGTTAAATTTCAACTAAAATAAACAATGAATAAAGTTCTACCCCAAATACAACTGTGCAATAGATAGAAGAAAATACTTATTTTTTAAACATTACTTGTTGAATTTTAAATTTAACACAGCATCATGTATTTTATTTACCAACTCAAACCTAGAAAAAATAAACTTCATATCAACTTTAAAAAAATCTACTGCATGTTTGGGAATATGATATGCATACCCACAGGAGTTTGGAACATATTATTCTGAGCCCACAGAAGACAGAGGAAGAAGAGTCACTAATTCAATATCTACCTGGATGACATGGGGAGATTCTCTCTTTTTTTTAAAAAAGAAAGAAAAATCTAACAAACAATAGATATTTCAAGCTAATGCAAGCCTAATGCAATTGCACGTCAGAAATAAGACACTTAGAGGCAACCTTGAGCTCTCACAACCCCATCTTCAATAAATCCATGCTACTCTGGTCTTAGATGTTGCCAGAGAGATCTAGGGAAGATCTACTCCTTGCAAATTACTTGTACAGAATTACCTTGTAATATGTAGAGGAATCTATTAGAAAAAAAAAGTGTGTGTGTGTGTGTGTGTGTGTGTGTGTGTGTGGTGTATATATGTAGTGTTTGTGTGACATGATACTATATATATTTATCTGACACCGGGTAGCCCAGCCCGTAAGATTGCACTGTAAAGAAACATGAACCCGTGATAGAAATCTTCCCATCGATGTTGATGGAATCAGACACTACCGATCTAATAAAGTTACAAGAGGGAGAAAGATACAGGTTCCGGGTTGTTTCCCCATTGGAAACTCTGTAAATCCTCCTTGCTGTTACTTCAGATCAAGGTTCATTGTAACCCTAATAGCCAAAAGGTAGGCTAACAGGAAATCCATACCTGCAGGAGAACTGACAAGAAGCTACTCGAGCTTCCTTCTCCCCTCTTCTCATTTCTGATACAGTGTCCTAACGTTCACCTAAACCTCTTACTTGCCAGGAGGGTATAGGAAGACGGATGAAGATGACTGAGTCTCATTTGCATTGTGTAGAGAACTAGGGATGCAAGGGCTGATAGTGATGTCCTTGCTGCTGATGAATGAGCAGCCCTGTGTGTCCAGAAGCTGCTGAAAAGCCTCTACCTCTGTGTACTCTGTCTGTGATTTGTGAGCTTCTTGTCAGAAGTGTTCATAATTAATGAGAGGAAGGAGCAACAGACAGAGGACAATGCATTAGTGAAGCAGGAAAGTCTCTTGCTTTTCGGACATGGAGACTCCAAAAGGACTCATTGTTTCGGCTGACTTTGGTGTCAAGCCAAGTCAGAGGCATTGAATGCACGCACACTTGTCTCCACATTATCTATATGGCCCCCAGTGCCCCAGTGATACCACTATGACTGCACAAGCCGATGCCAAACCAGAGGACACCAGAAGTACTTCTCCTTCTCCTTTTTGCTATTTTTAGATAATTTTGAATAACAACCTACTCCCCTCATTTATTATTCTTGATGAATAGTAAATTATTCTAATAGCATTGACTGTTCTATTCATTCATTATTTGAGGATGATTAGAAGTGAATAGCTATTATGAAGCCTCACCAGTTCCCAAAATTAAACCTCAGAATGTTGTGTTTCCTTTTGGCTCTGAGTAATTATCTCTGTTGCTTCCTCTAATTCACACACACACACACACACACACACACACACACACAATCACACACTGCTTTTTTGCTAGTGGTAGTCTGTTTTGACTTGACTTGGGATGCCCCCATTTAAAAGTTATCCTGGGAAATGATGGCTAAACATCTAAAAATGCCACCTCCCCGTACATACCAGAATTATGTTTAGGTTCAGTATCCACTACACTCTCACAATCAAGTTGTGAGTTTAAGCACGTGGAATATTGCATAAGGCATGGCTTGTGGATGGCAACAGAAGTAATAGCAGGATAATTCACAATGTTATTTATTGAATAATCTGTGAAGTTCTTATCTGAGGACAAAGTAACAATTCAGGGTGAAAGACATACTGATTTTTCGTAGTTAAGTATTAAAATTCGGTATTAAAATCCTCAATCTGAGTATTTGAGGCCTTGGTATGCTTCTTTGTTTTTCATTTTATCTCTGTGTGTGGAGCTGGCAGTCAATCCTAGGACACAGTACATGCTTGGCAAGCTTGCACTGTTAGGTCGCATGTAGGTCTTTTTAAATGTATTTTATATAAAGGTCTGGTTAATTTCCCCCAGACTAGCCTTGACATTGCGATGCTCCTGCCTTGGCCTCTTGAGTATCTGAGATTATTGACTAGTCCTCGTAGGCCCATGCCTCTTCAGTCACACGCCCAATAGTATACCAACTATGCTGCAGAATTAAATGGAAGCAGGTGTTTTTCTCCAAATACTATGTCAGCTTTCCTAACACTTTACATTTTGTTTCCTTTGGCCTGGAATAGATTTTCAGCCTCTCCATACTATTTCCTATCTCTTTTTCTCTGAGGACATTTGAAATCTCTTGTTTAATCCCCTGACCTCAAAACTGAATTCTCTCCTATGACTGTGCCCTGTTCCCCAGAAGGACACCACCCATAATTGCCAACCGTCCTGTGTGACTTGACTTTTCAGAGGTGATTCGTGGGTCATGTTTATGCAAAAGGAATATTAAATTGATATAAATATGTAAAACTAGGTACCAAAGAGACTATTTTGATGATCATATCAGATGATGTAGTAACTCCAAAACTCTTCCAATTTACAAAAGCAATAAGATATTCACAAAATACAGACAAACTTTTGTTAGAACTTAGAAACAAGTCAAAAGCTTACAACAATGCAGAAATCACTCTAGTCAAGAAAAGGTTCTATTTCTTGGCGAGAAAAACGTGTTGAGTTTCCTGACACCTTAACTCATCCTTAACCCGTTCTCAAAGCCCTTGTCTCAATGGTAGACTTAAACTTTTCAGTATTTCTAATATGAGTACTGGGAAGAGCAGGAGGCTGTATTCGCTGAGAATTGTTGTTTGTTCTGACCGGAGTGGCTCAGGGTTCCACCACAGAATTCACTCACTCTACAGAACCAATGAGTAGTGGATAAGAAGGGTTAAAAGCTAAGGTGAGTGTATTGTTGAAAATATTTACAGGCAAAAGGTTCAGTTGTAGCTGCAAAAAGGAGCAAGTTAACATTTAGAACATGAACACACACACACATACACGCACATACACAACTTTGGAAACAAAGGAAGCCCAAGATGCTTTTACATGAAATTTGAGAGGCTTTGTTATATTCTTGGAACTCAAGAAGAGCACACCATGTCCAAGCCTGTGTGTGTGGCCGGAAGATGCTGAGGAAGGACAAAGTTGTCAGCTCTCACTCAGCTTGATTTTTCGTGCGGGAGGACAGTAAGAGCTAAAGAATGGCTGTAATTCATGAGGAATGAACGGAGCACCCAGTGAACAGAGAGGAGCCTGGAAATGGAGGCTCTGTTACCTTCTGAACTCTGAAGGAAATGAAATCTCTATCTAATTGCTAGCTGACCACCAAGAAAACTGAACAAGGAATTCAGTGGCTACACATGACCACGAAGAGAATTTCATAAAAAGCAATAAATGGAAGAAGAGTGGATCTTGTAGAGATGAAAGTGTATGAGTATAGCATAAACAAATAAACTATGCAATTTTTTTAAGTGAATAATAAAACCAAAAGTTGGTTTTTTGAAAAAAATTGATTAAATTGAGAAATCTTTAATTAAACTACAGAATAAAAGATAGCCATTTCAAATTATTATAACCAGGAGTAAAAGCAGGAACCTTCTTTTGAATTTCTAGAAAAAATTATTCCTAGAAAATTGAATAAATATTTTAAATCAAGTAATTAAATGAATAGTATGAAATAAAAATAAACATGCTAAGTATCACAACTATTTCAAGATGCAATATTGACATATAATGAAAACAGACAAAGAAGTCCAATGCAGAGGTCCAGGCTTCTAGCACTACAACATCTAAGTGGTAAACCTTACAAATGTTTAAACAAACTTAGAGGGACCAATTCTACTTAAAATCTATAGTGGAGCAAACTTTTTAAACTATATACTTCATATCAAGGCTAGATAAAGACAATGTTAAAATAAGAGGAGATAAATATACCTTCTAGACTTAAAAATTCTCAACCTAAGAGGAACAAATCCAATCCAGTAACATACTAAAAATTTAAACATCAATTGGGATTTATCCTAGGAATACAACATGATTCATTTTCTATGTGTATGCACATGTGTATGTGTATATAATATATGAGCATATATATACATTTTGTCACTTTTAGTAGCCAAAACAATACTGGAAAAAGAAAATTTAAATTATAAATATGACCATTTAAAACCTGTCAGGTAATGTAAAATTCATACCTATAAAAGCAAAGTCAAACTGTCACGTAAATTTATAATTTTTGTATTAAATCTCTAGCATAAAACTATTTCCCCTATATTTTAAGTTACATGCTCTTTGATAGATTTTGTATACAAAACATTTTTAGAACATCATTTATTACTGCAAAAACAGAAATAATTCGATCTTTCTAGTCTGATAGATTTAGAACATTTTATTATTTTTATTTGGAGTAAATCAAACAAGTTACTGTACATGTGACATAATGCTTTTTTTTTTTTTTTTTTTTTTTTTTTTTTTTTTTTGCTCTACAGAGAATATCCTATGATAAACTTTATTTGAAATGATTGCCTCCAGAAAGGAAGATAATATATGGCGTGGTTCAACATCATTCACTCGATTGAGATTTTGAGCATATGACCAATATCAAGAAAAGCAGTTTTGTTTGGACAGATCAGACAAAACCAAATACTCAGCTATTCTAGAGCTGATATGAATTCACCCAGCTGGAGGAAGTTGTGTGGGACACTGACGCATCTGTCATCTGGAGGTTCCATAAGTCTCATTCATCATCAGAACTTCCCACATTTTTCCTGCTCTGGGGACCCAGTTTTCTTTCACTTCCTGTCCAGTCACAGGTACAGAAGTTTCAGTCTCCTGACAAAGTGCCATACATGCTCCATACCTAGACATGTGGACACTGCCCATATAATTCCAGTACTGTCATTTACGACAGATGTGCCACCAAACTGTTTTAACTCATCCAATTTTTATGTCCTGACCTATAGACTCTTGTCATACCCACACCACAGTACTATGTAGAGTGTATGGAATGAATTATGCTAACCACCAAGTATGTTGCCTTTTTCATAATGGCTGTTCGGTATACTAATATTGGGGGGTGGGTATCCTTTTAGTTAGGTTTTTTCTTTTTTCGGCCTCCAGGGTGATTTATTTAGAGACTGTCTGTGAAAACTCTGTGAGATTGGAATCTGTCAAAGGGTTCCTCTATGTAACCATGATCCTTCACATAGACGTCTTTCTGTCTTGGTGTCTTAGAAACACTAGGCAGCTGAAGTGTCAAAGTTGGGACAAAAGTCTCCTCTTGCTCACAGCTAACTTCAGGAAAGAGGGCACCTGTTTCTCTAATAGCAGTTGCTCCTCAGTGGATCACTACCATAGAGCGGAGAACTGTATCTCTGGTTCCCCATTGCCAATCCGGCTTCTCCCATTGACTATCTGTGTCCTGGTCAAATGGTACCACATTCCCAGTCCTCTGAATCTGATACCTTCTTTAAGTTTAAGATTGTAGGAGTGAGAGCTCCTGCGTAGTGGGAGCGCAGGATACAATGTGTTATTCATCCAAGGGCACACTCCTTTCAAAGAGCAAAGCATCGCAGAACGGCTCCATGTTTTCACCCTCACACTATCCCAGCACTGCACTGACATTGCGCTTTCAGCCCTTGGTAAACTGCAGCCCTCATTGTTTTCTGTGGGGCTTTTGGGGACAGCCCTTCCTGTTTTCGTTTTTTTATTTCTCCTTTGTCGTGTTTATCACGGTTCGCCCTCTACTCATCTCATCTTCCCTCTAACCTCATCTAGAACACATGACTCTCCTAGCTGGTTCTTCTTGTGCTTTTTGTCTAGCTCTGGGGACTATTTGCCTGCTTTTAAAATTCTTCACATTCGACACCTGAACAAACTTTATATTTAGCAGGATAAGCTGGATAGGAAGCCATCCAAGAAATTTAATGAGAGGACTCATCAAAATCAAACAGGCCACTTCAAACTAATGCTCACCATATGTAACTGTATGTGTCTTTCCCCCAGAGCCTGGAAATAGAGACTTGATTAAGAGTAAAATCTAGGTATCTCTGTAAAAGAGGTCTGCAGTGTAGGTTAGTTGCAAAAAGTTAAGGTGTACCTCCTTTTCTAGGAACCAGGAGTTTAAGAAAGAGCAGGCACTCATCAATTTACAAAACAGGTTTACCATTCCACATAACTTCCAGAGCTGATTCCCAGCACTGCAAAGCTATCTTATTCTTCAAACTCGTCCTTCAACCTTGGCAAGGCATTAGTCCACATGAGCCCTAATGAGCTCCTACACTCAATCTGATATTGGAGTGTAGGACCGCCACTATGTGGAAATTCTCTCCAATGCTGTCTATTCATTTCTATTATCCTTTAGGGATTTCAACATGGCTAAAGCCAACTCTACCCTTTCCAGATCTCAGTCTCAAGATTATTTCTTGTTTTTATTGGTCTCTCTTTAGATATTAATATTTAGCTACCAAAATGTCACGTGCCAAAATAATGTGTTCTCAGGCAGTTCTGGAGAGAGACCATGAAAGAGTCCCTGCCACCACTGCATGGCAGGCCCTGTGATTTGTTAGTTTGGTGCTCTGGGTTCATTTTTGGCATCATGTGCAGAGGCTGTTCCTAGATTACTGTGCACCCACATTCACTTACTGACTTACCACTTGCAAACCACTGGCTTTTGTGAGCGCCAGCATCATTTATTAGCAAGATAAATGAGAGTAATTAAGCTTCAAGGCCGTAAGTGCTAAAACTTTTTGGAATTAGTGTGCTATTAAAATGACAGAGTGCCTGACTCTTCCCAGGTAAGCGGTGCTCTCTCGCCTCTGGCTCTGCTTGGAGGTGTGACCTCTACTGGCTATGTTCCTTGCATCGGTGAGCTAAACAAAACGCCTATATTAGTGCCATGGCTGGATGGCGAGCTTGGGTTGATAAGCCATTCTGGGCTTGATCATTTAGTGTTAAACTAAAGCCATCATTACTTTTCAGGTAAGGGTTGCTAGTCTCTAGTAGCTAGATGCAGACCAGATTACCTCACAAAACAGCAGTTTTTTCTTTTATACAGTAAGTACCTGTGGAACTTTCATCTTAACAATAAAGCTTAGTATTTAATCACCGAACACAGCAACCTAACATACAGGAAGGAGAACAAGAAAGGTTAAAAACTGGGATAAGGGAGGACAGAACACGGGTAATAACCGAGTTATAAAAGAGGATATAAACACCAATGCTTTTTCTAGTTCTAATTACGTCATGGAGTGTTTGGTTTTCATGGTGGAAAAATATGTAAACTACATTTGATAGTGAAAGTGGAAACCTATTATGAAGCTCCACTGCTTTAGAATCTATTCAAACTGCGTGGAAGTTCTTTGAGATGTGTAGACATTGAATCCGATTAAATTTTCACATGCGATTTTGTTATTTGCAAGTTTTTGAAGTAAAGTTTATAAAATAACAAAAATGTGATTGTGAAATTATTATAAATAAAATATATTTGTGTTTAAGATTGTCAAGTAATATTTTAGAAAGTGGTTAACATTTTGCCAATGGTATGAATCAAATATTCAACCTTCGTAGCCTTTTTGAGTAAAAGGATCTCTGATCTCTGCTATAACAAATAAACACACTGGGATATAGAAAATATGACTTTGAGTTAAATTTGACTTTTACTTTTACCTATATGCCTGTGTGATTTTTTCAGGAAATTCTATTCATACTAGTATTACTTGACTAACAAGGTGGTGCAACCAATTTCTGTTCCATATGTGCCATGTGTGAGCACCTATTGTCTATCCCATGTGTGAGTTCCTCTGTTCATCACATTTGTGAGTTCCTAATCTTCGTCAAACGTTGCTCAGCCTCACGTTCCTGGCCATGACTTTCTGTGTAGAAGTACACAAGCAATTGTTTCAGTTCAGGACTTCTACATTATGAAACCTTTTATTGTACACAGAATAATTCCCTTCCAATAAAATGACAAACATTTTCACAGTCCTACTTTTTTTTGAAGTATGAGTGGTTTGAGTATATGAAAGAAATGTCAAATAAGACATTGTAACATCTTTACAGTAGAATAAAAAGATGCAGATTTCAACAAAACAGAAGGTCGCCCTACAGAAGCATCATTATTCCTAGTTAAATAGGACAGTCTAATTATAACCTTCATGCTTAAAAAATAACGTTATTAGCCACATTTTTCCTGTAACCTTTACATCCTTCGTTCCTACCTCTAAAATTTTGGATTGGGATAAGAAAAGGGGAAGGATGAATTTGCATTTGGGTTCAGAGAACACCATTTTACCAGCCTCAATATCAGATTCTGACATTCTGCTACTTTCATTCCATCCAAATTATATCTATCATTCTATTAAACTTTATTGGCAAAATTTAGCCCCATAGTTTTTTTTTTTTAAAAAAATCTCATAACTTTATTCCCATCTAAAAAATAAAACAAATGGTTGGTAAACAGAGATAAGGGAGACAAACAGAATACATCAGGAAGAAGTAATTGATGCCTCTTGCTCCAGCACCATCGTGTAGTCAGTTCTCTTAAACGGAATTTTGCTTTACCTTTTGTGTTGGTTAGGTTGTGTTTTGTTTGTTTTGTTTTATTTTGTTTGTTTGTTTTTTATCAATTACACAGGCTACAGTCATACAGTCATCTCAAAGGAAGGAAGTTAAATTGTCACTGCCCTATATAAATCCTATGGGGAGTTTTCTTGATTAATGATTAGCATGAAAGGGCCCACCCACTCTGGGTGGTATAAAATTAATTATTTTAAGATAATTTAAACTGAATTAATCCAGCAGCTGTATTTCCTTATGTTTGCTAGTTTCCCAATAATAACACAGAAAGACTAAGATTTATTAAAATTGACTTAGGCCAAATACTGAGCAATTATTACTCCATTCTAAACCTCCAAACTAATAAGGCTTTCTCTCAGACAATATTCCCATCTTACTTGAATTTTTTCATCCTTTCTTGATCCATGTCTCTTCTGATATTCTTCTCAACTTCTCCTCATGGCTCATTTTTTCATCCTCATAGCCAATCTCTCTCTCTCTCTCTCTCTCTCTCTCTCTCTCTCTCTCTCTCTCTCTCTCTCTCTCTCTCTCTCTCTCTCTCTCTCTCTCTCTCTCTCTCTCATCTTCCTTCTTCCCTCCTCCCTCTTCCTTCTCCCCTCTTCCCTGGCTAGCAGAAGCTTCTGACCCTATTCTCTCTTCTGCCCAGCCACTGGGTGATCAGCATTTATTGGCAAGGCAGAGACTAAATGGTTAGAATTTACACAAACTTGAGACAGGAGATCCTTGATATACCATAAACAATACCATGTCTAGATTGAAACAAGATATGAGGACAGAGAAATCAGCATTTGAATAACACAGGATAACCTTTACACAATGCACAAAATATTATACCTACTGATGGTGTTTCCACTAGACAGGTAATCCTGGGTTGTATAAAAAAGCAAGCTGAGTGATCCATGAGGAGCAAGCAAGCAGGAAGCATTGCTCCATAGCCTCTACTTCAGCTCCTGCCTGGATTCACTCAATAATGAACTATAAGCTATAAATAGACTTACACTCTTTCCTCCCCATGTTGTGTTTAATCATGGTCTTTGCCATAGCAATAGAATGCAAACAAAGACAAAGATTTGTACCAGGGAGTGGGTTGTTCTTATGAGAGACTTGACCATGTGGGAGCTTGGAAAGTAAGACTGCTGAGTGCATTGCAGTTGATGGAGGCTTGTGAAATTTCAGAGGGACATTTGAAAGTCCTTGATGATTCTATCTGGGACATTATTGGGATGTATTTTTATCAAGAAGAATCTGTGCTTTCTGGTCATCTGCAGCTGAAAAATCAGCCATGACTAACTAGCAACCAACACAACTACAATTATGCCATTGATTTACTGGGCACTTGGCTGGGAGATCAGCTATGATTAAGCAGAGGCTAGTAATGTTGAAGTGAAATCATTGGAAAAGCATTTACTCAGAATCAGCACACAATAGTTGTGGTCCAGGGCACTAAAGCTGAATTTCAAGCCACCATCCAAATTGGTTAACATGTGAAAGTCTCCCAGAGGGTACTAGTTTGGGTAGGATGAAAACTGAAGGACTTAAGATGTCACAGAGAGAAGCTGGGGTTTGATACCATGAGTTGTTAGAAGAAGCAATTGTTGAAGTGCAGTCTCAGTTACAATAGAAACTCTAGCATATTGGAGCCAGGATTTTCTAATGACCATCAAGGACAACAAAAGTGTGGAGTAGAGATATCCTGAGTCTAAAAGTCAAGACAGAAGAGCAGAAGTATGCAGAGCTACTCAGCCCTTTGGAGACCAATAGATCATGAATAAGAGGACCCCAAACGTTGCACACCAAAGTATTTACACAACTGTACTCTGGTTTTATTTTGATTTGATTGTGGCTATCCTGTAATACTTCCCATTTGAAATAAAATGTATTCAACTTAATCTTATTTTTTTACAGGAACACAAAGTCAAGATATGACTGGATATTTGTAAAGAGACTTTGAAATTCTGAAGTGTTTAGATTTTTTTAAAGACTGCACTACTTTTAAAGTTGCATGATGTCTCATATTGTGATGTTACCCTAAAATCTGATGGGTAAATAAATGAAATGGTATGGACTAATAGTGATGTGTTTGTGTGTCAAGTTAATAAGGGGTCAACTGTGCTGATTAGGTTTTGTCAACTTAACACAATGTAGGGTCATCTGGGAGGAAAAAAAACTAAACTGAGAAAATGCCTCCATCAAAATGGACTATCAGCAAAACTGTGATAGCATTTTCTTGACAAATGATTTATGTACCCAGGTCTTTGCCAGTGTTATGACCCCTGGGTAGGTAGACATGTGTTATATTAAGCAGCAACATGAGTGAGCCATAGATAGAATTAAGTAACCAACATTTATCCATGGCCTCTGCTTCAGTTCTTCCCCCAGGTTTGTATGTTGAGTTTCTGTCCTGACAACCCTTCACAATGGACTGTAGACTATTAGATGAAATAAATCTTTTCCTCACTACCTTACTTTTGCTCGTGGTCTTTATCATAGCAATAGAAAGCAACCTAAGATACCATTTGTTAGAGTTGCATCTGTTGAGATGCCTTTCTTGTTGGGAGTACTCTACAAAGGATTTAGTTCCTTAAAGACTATCTCCAACAACATCAGATTGTGTTTCTATAGAGTAGAAGTCATGAGTTCCTGACCACTGTTGTCAGCAAGTGTTTAGAGAAGGATGAAATTAAAAGACACTTTCAGATGTAACAGTCAGCCTCCTGCTTCGGCCCTCAGGCTTCCCTGCCAGCGGCCATGTCTTCCCTACCACGATGGACTGGACCTTGAACTGTGAGCTAAAATAAACCGTCTTTCTGCTTACTTCTGCTCTTTTGTCTTGACTTGTAGACTCAGGATAGCTCCCTTCAACACTTGTGCTGTCTTTGATGGTCCTTACACAACTAACTTGCTTTTATTAGAACTAAAGCAATAAAGTATATCATTTGAACGACAGAAAAAAAAAAAACTAAGGTAATATCCCAGAGCAGAATCTTATTCAAGCTATTTCTCATCTTCATTATATAAACTAGTACCTCCTCACCATATCCCATGTTCCCAATCTGAATTATTTTGTTGTAAGAAAGAGGACATAGAATTTCGTCTTGCTCATGGCTAGTTATTTTACTTGCTTCTGCAACAAAATGTCTTATAAAATCAACCAAGGAAAGAAGGGTTTATTTTTGCTGACAGTTTGAGGGTTCAGGACATCATAGCCAGGAAGTGATGGTGGCAAGAATAGGAGGCAGTTGGTCACATTTGCATTCATAGTCGGGAAATGAAGAGGAAGAGTGTATGGCCTACCAAACTGTCTGGGCCTGCCGGCTTCCCAAATAATGACACACTGGTTTTTAATAATTACAAAAGCCTGTCCTTATCTTAAGCTTTTCTCCAACTACCTCTTATAATTAAAATTAACTCCTTTATACCAATCTATGTTCTACCATGTGACTCAGTACCTCTCCTTAGTATTGGCCCCTGTTTTCTTCTCTGTGTCTGACTGGTGAATCCTCCATGCCTGATTCTTTCGCAGAGTTCCTATCTCTGCCTTGGTGACCTGCCTATCCTCTGCTGCCTGGCCATTGGCCATTCATCTCTTTGTTAAACCAATACTAAGGTTCCTTGGGCAGGTAAGGAAGAAAAGAGACATAAAGTGTACAAAAAGTGTATCCCAACTCCATCAGAGACTTCAGAGGAATAAATATTACCTGAGTAAACAGAATGTGCAGAGCAAGCAAGCACTTTCCAAACTATAGAAATGAGAGAGACTGCTAGCTGACTGAAAGTCATGCAAAGTTCCTTTGGAATGTTGGAACTTCCATTTTTAGCCTATGGGCCCAAAATATCTGATAGACTTTTTGTTCAGCCGGTGTACTGAAGGCTTGGCCTACCTTGTCCTGACAAAGCTGGGCAGTCAACTTCTGTTGTGTCTTGTGTATCCACAGTGTGGACAGCATACTGTCAACACTCAAGACAAGGGAAGGTTTTTGCCCAGTTAGCCAGCTTGGACACATTTGAAGTAAACTCCATATAGAGATCTCCCAATGCTCGTCATCTTCTTAGACATAGTATGGGGTTGCTACCAAGAGCAGAGAGGTCTTGCTGTCATGAAGACATGAGTAGCCTTTTATTATTAAAACATCTTAAGTACTATATTCCGTAGGTCTCTGAAGTTTTTGAAGACCATCCATCTATCTGTAGTGGATCTGAATAGGCAAGCATTGCTTGTTATCAAATATTTACTACGTGGAAATAATCTACAAGAGACTTAGTAAAGCTTATTTTTGTAGTTAACTAGATTGGTAAATAACATGACCACAAGATTGATCATCTGAATACTAACATGCATTTCTTTTTTTAATTTTTTTTGTATTTTTTAAATTTATTTTTTATTAGATATTTTCTTTATTTACATTTCAAATGTTACCCCCTTTCCCAGTCCCAATCTCAGAAAACCCCCATCCCATCCTCCCTCCCACTGCTTCTATTGAGGGTGTTCCTCCACTCACCCATCCATTCCAACCTCCCTGCCCTCAATTCCCCACACTGGGGCATCTATTGAGCCTTCATAGGACCAAGGACCTCTCCTCCCATTGATGCACAACTAGGCCCCCCTCTGCTACATATGCAGCTGGAGCCATGAGTCCTACTATGTGCACTCTTTGGTTGGTGGTTTAGTCCCTGGGAGCTCTGAAGGTACTAGTTAGTGCATATTGTTGTTCCTCCTAAGGGGCTGCAAACCCTTCAGCTCCTTGGGTTCTTTCTCTAGCTCCTTCATGGGGAACCCTGGGATCAGTCCAATGGATGGCTGTGAGCATCTACATCTGTATTAGTCAGGTACTGTCAGAGCCTCTCAGGAGACAGCTATATCAGGCTCCAGTCAGCCAGCACTTGCTAGCATCCACAATAGTGTCTGGGTTTGATGATTGAATATGGGAAGGATTCCCAGGTAGAGGGGTCTCTGGATTGTCCTTCCTTCAGTCTCTGCTCCATAGTGTTTCTCTCCAACTCCTTTCATGGGTATTTTGTTCCCTCTTTTAAGAAGGACTGAAGCATCCACACTTTGGTCTTCTTTCTTCTTGAGCTTCATATAGTCTGTGAATTGTATCTTGGGTATTCTGAGCTTTTGGGCTAATATCCACTTATCAGTGAGTACATACTGTGTATGTTCTTTTGTGACTCATATCATACTCAGGATGATATTTTCTAGTTCCATCCATTTGCCTAAGAATTTCATGAAGTCATTGATTTTAATAGTTAAGTAGTACTCCATTGTGTAATGTACCACATTTTCTGTATCCCCATTTCTCTGTTGAGGGACATCTGGATTCTTTCTAGCTCCTGGCTATTATAAATAAGGCTGCTATGAACATAGTGGAGCATGTGTCCTTATTACATGTCGGAGCATCTTCTTGGGTATATGCCCAGGAGTGGTATAGCTGGGCTAATATGCATTTTTTTAATTATCCTAAACAGTTGGTAATAGTAGCTTTCAAGGACATATATATATATAATATATAATATATATATATTACATTATCTTAAAATATATAATATATAATATATCACATTATGTTAAAATAAGTTGCATAGGTACAATACCTTAAACAAGAGTTGAAATATATAGTATGTTGTAGCAAAAATAACCTTAAATTTCTATCAATGTGCAAAATTCCATACCAATGTAAAAATATTTGGCTTGTTAGTGCTTTCTAGTCTAAAAGTACATTCAATAATCTACACATTTATTCCATCATTCCTATACCCCCTTTTGTTCTTTTTATTCTCTCTCTCCCTTTTCCTTCTAACACTAGATAGGAAAGAAAAAATGATAGAGAAGAGAAAAAAGATATAGATCCCTGAATCTAAACTCCTTTGCTTTATTTCCTCCCCATTAACAATTTGGTACCAACCCCCCTTTAAGAACTACACACATCCATAACCTACTGAATGACCAAAAACCATCTACCCCAACTTCCGGGAGTGAGGACATCATTCTGTTAAATTTGCTTTTTGCTGCCTGGTGGCAATAGCATCTTTTGGAGACCCTAAGAAAATTAGGATACTGGCCAAGTCCTAGGAGAGCTAGCTGCATCATTTGCTGTCCAGTTACTTTGTGATGGAAAAGTACAGTACTAAACTGAAGTCCTGACTGGGACAGTCTGAGAGGATAGACCATCTTGCCTAGCAATTTTGAAGTTGTTCTGGATGCAGATTTTTGAGGAAATAGCTACTGAGATAGTCTGATTCACCTGGGCTACTTGTCTTAGTTGGTATCTGGTCCTTTTGCTCTGAAAACACATAAAATTTTAAAGGTAAATTCATTCATGCATTAACATATGTATAGAATGTACAGAGTACACAAATCAGCTAAAGATGACCCCTGCTCTTTGTTTGAACTGTATAACCAAACTGTAACATAAATCTCCATCCATGACCTACGAAAGGATGGTATATAGTAATAAGTCCTGAGGCAAGATTTATCAGCTATGCAGAGACATTCATGACCCAGCCAATCTTAGAGCTATTCCCGGGTAGCGGGATCAACCTTTAAGTCACTTATTTTATTGTTCTTCTGGGTTTCTTCCTTTATGTCTGCAGCCAAAATTTTCAGGAAGTTTCCCAGGGTCAAATCTAATTTTTATGTATTTTGAAGAAATCCCTACTTTTCATTCCCTGTTGAAACAAAGAAATAACCTCTAGCACAAAGCAATACATTTCTTGACTTCCGTTCTGAAGTAAAGACGTCCTTATAATATATAGGATGATTTCATTCAGCAGGTTTTTTTTTTTTTTTTGCACAATCCAATGTCTTTCAGCAGCTGTTTTTTTGTTCTCATTGGCATTTAAAACTTTAAATATAATAAAGCACTATGTAATCTATTTCTTGAGGATAGAGGGTCTTAAAACCTGTCATGTTCTGTTTATGGACAAACAGGACAGTCTGTGACTATTCTTGATAACAACTTTCAAATTTTTTAATGTATTTTAAATATTTTTATCTTATAATTTATACCTGAGATTGAAAGAATGTTATTCTGTGTTTTCCATTGAGATTATTGTTACATGTGCTCCTATGTCTGTCATGCCTTCAATTTCAATATCATTTATTACCTTTAGTTTTGGCCTCTGATCATCTAAGTAGTTTGCCTCTTTTTTTTTTTTCCTAATTATCAATGCTTTGGGCCTTTGCATAAAAGGTCTCTACTAGCTCTTGTACCTTATTAACCAGTGTATTCTAAGTTCTTCCATATGACGAGTTACCTCTCTGTCTCTTGTCCTGGCATCTGCTTCTTCCTTCCTGTCTGGCTGGAGAATTCTCTGACCCTGATTCTTTCTCAGAGTCCCTACCTTTACCCAGAAGTTCTGCCTCTCCTTTCCTGGCTAATTATTTATCACTGAGCTCTTTATTAAACAAATTAAAAGGTGCCTTAGGCAGGTGAGGAAGTATAGAGACACACATTTACATAGTATACAAAATAATTATGCCAACAAGAGAGAGATGAATGCTAGTATTCAGTTAGCTTGTCTCCATCTCCTTTTTATGTAGTCTGGGACCCTATATCATGAATTTCCCCTAATGCTTAAGGTGTATCTTCCCACTTTATTACATCTAATATTAAAAAAAAAATTCCTTCACAGAAATGTCTAGAGTTTTGTGCTTTGAATGATTCTAGCTTATACCAAGTTGACAATCAATATTAACTATATCATGGTCTGAGATCTGTATCCTTAGAATAAATTATTTATTTATAAAACATAAACCATAAGTTAATCTAAACCCCCTGTTTCAATTCTACAACCAGTATTCAATAATTAGATTGATAATTTGATTTCTGAAAGGTCAGAAGTTCTAAGTTTGGGGTATCATTTATCAAGTAAATTAGTTTATCATCATAAACTATGCTGCTAAATAATAAACACACAATTTTTATTAGGTTGAGAATGATGGATAGCACATTGTCTTTTCTGCGTATGAACTATACTCTGGAAGCCTTTCCCTTCTAATAACTATGCAAATTCAAGATCAACACACTGCATCTAAGAAGGAAGATGTGGTCCCTGGTACAAACCCAGATTAGTCTATGTGCAGAACTGCCCCAGCCTATAGTCTAAGGAGGACAATGTAGGCCACCAGGAGAATTTCTTTTACTGAGCCACTTTCTCTTTTGCATGCTAAGCTTGACCTTCCCACATCAATTATCAATCAAGAAAATGCCCCATAGGCTTGCCTACAAGTTGATCTCATGGAGATATGTTTTCAATTGAGGTTTCTCTTTCCATTGAACTCTATCTTGTATAAAGTTGACAAAAGCAACAACAATTGTGTTGCCAAATCCCAAGTCTCCTCAGTAAAGCCCTTTTGCTCAATATATTATGGCATTTACCATGATGCCTTCAAATTAATGAGACTGATATCTCTCCCAAAGATGCCCACATCATTCCATTTTCATTTATCAAGATGGTATAAGATCACTTCTCTCAGGTTGTCTACTAACCTTTCTCATTGAATTTTCTTTAGTTTCACCATCTTATAATAAATTTTCTTTTGTACCACTCTTCATTTAAAAATAAGTGCTTTCCTATGCTGTTTGTATTAAGATGGAAATTCACACTTCTCACCCTGATCTAGCTGTTGCTAACTCCTTACTCATATCTTACACTCACTCTGTGTCTGATGATGCTGTTCCTTCTAGCTGGTCCCAGATACTTGTTATCTTTTATGCCTTTAGTAGGGGAAATGCCAGGACAGGGAGGCAGGAAAGTGTGGGTGGTTGGGGAGCACCCTCATAGAAGCAGGGGGTGTGGGATAGGGGGTTTTCAGAGGGGAAAGCATGAAAGGGGCTAACATTTGAAATGTAAATAAAGAAAATACATAATAAAAAATTAAAAAAAGAGATTTCATTGAGAAGGATCCTAAACATGGAGAAGTCTCAAGAATAAATATCATGTCTCAGGAGGATAACACCCCCACATCATGCAAAGTGAGTCAGTTAACACCATGGCTCATAGGAGAATTACATGATTGCTATGGCTAATCTTCAGTGTTAACTGGACTGGATTTGGAATCAACCTCAATGCATACCTATGAGCAATTTGGAATCACCTTGAACACACATCTGGGCACTTCTGTGAAGATAAAGATGTCTCTGGAGAGATTTCACTGAGGAGGAAAGATCCACTTTGAATGTGGGTGGCATCTCCCTTCCATAGAATCATCCTAGAATGATAAGAGGAAAAATAAAAAACCAGGCTTACTATCATTATTCATCTGTTTTACCTTGTTGACCACATATGCAATGTGACCTGTAACTCCATATTCCTGCCATGTTTTTTTTGAATCCTGATGTATTCTTCAAACCATTAATAAAATGAATCTTTCATTCCAGGAGAAAAAGAAGAAGAAGGAGAAGAAGAAGAAGAAGAAGAAGAAGAAGAAGAAGAAGAAGAAGAAGAAGAAGAAGAAGAAGAAGAAGAAGAAGAAGAAGAAGAAGAAGAAGAAGAAGCACATGCATGTTCTCTTGAATTAAGCCATCCTCCCTAAGAGAAAACTCAATTCTATTCACCCCTGGGATCTCAGTTCCAGTAACAGATATGTTTACCAAAGATCCTTCCTAGCATGTCAATGCACTCACTACAGTTTTCTAATAGTCTGATCATGAGATTTTTTTTTCAAATAGCTATTTTGCAAAAAGCAAGTTATACTATACAAAACAGGAGCTTTGTCTACTGTAATCAGCAATCTGTCCTTCACAAAACTTAGTATGTGATGGAAAGCATTTTAAAAGGCAAGCCATATTTTGCATAATAGAAACAGGATATAAAACAGGAATAAAGACAAAACAATCTTAGGGCAAGCAAGATGGCTCCCTGGCAAAAGGCTCCAGCAGAAAAGCTAATGACCTGAATACAATCTCCAGCAAACACATATTGGAAGGAAAGAAATGACACATGCAAGTTGTCCTCTCACTTCTATGTGATTGTTATGGTGTGAGTCCATGAGGACACACACACACACACACACACACACACACACACGTAAATACAAACACAACTTAATCATTTTAAACTTTGTAGAGTAATGCATTGAGAAAGTGGGAACTACTGATAGAAAAGAAAGCTCATGATAAAATAGCGAAGTTTAAAGACAGGAACATATTTAGCAAAGACAAGGATGGCAGTGCATGGTAAGATGGAATTACAGGACTGTAAGATAAGGTCAGACAGTCTTAGTGGTTTTTGTTTGTTTGGTTTGGTTTTTAAAATCATTTTATTTATTTACATTCCAGCCATCGTTCCAGCACCGTACGCCCTTCTACAGTTCTTCATCCCATTCCTCCTCCCCATCGCCTCCAAGGGGGTGCTTTCCCCTGATCCCCCTTCCATGATGCCGCAGCTTTCTCCAGGATTAGGCACATCTTCTCTCACTGAGGCCAAACCAGGCTGTCCTCTGCTATATATGCATTAGGAATATCAGACCAGCCCATGTTTTGGGTCAACCAGCCCCTGGTTAGTGGCTCAGTCTCTGGGAGCCCCCATGGGTCCAGGTTTGTTGAGTCTGCTGGTCTTCCTATAGGGTCGCCCTCCTCGTCAGCTTCTTTAGTCCTTCCCCTAATTCGACCATAAGGGTCCCAGACTTCAGTAATATGGCTGGATGTAAGTATCTGCATCGGTCTCAATCAGCTGCTGGTAGGGCCTCTCAGAAGACCGCCATGCTGTGCTCCTGTCTATAAGCACATCATAGCCTCAGTAGTAGTGTAAAGGAAGGCCTCTGATTAGTTTGAGTTAATCCATTTGTTTGTTTATATCCTGCCACTTTCCTGAAGTTGTTTATCAGTTGTAGGAGTTCTCTGGTGGAATTTGGGGGATTGCTTATGTCTACTCTCATATTTTTCCACAAATAGCTATACTTTGACTTCTTCCTTTCCAATTTTTATCTCTTTGATCTGCTTTTATAAGTCTAACTTCTCTAGCTGAACCTTCAAGTGCTGTATTGAATAAACAGGGAGAGAGGGGGCAGCTTATTCTTGTCCTTGATTTTAGTGGGATTGCTTCTAGTTTATCTCCATTTAATTTGATGTTGGCTGTTGGTTTGCTATATATTGCTTTTATTGTGTATAGGTATGTGCCATGATCTCTCTAAGATTTTTAACATGAGTGGGTGTTGAAATTTTGTCAACAGCTTTTTTTTAGCATCTAATGAGATGGTCATGTAATTTTTTTCCTTGTTTATATAGTGTATATACTATGTTTATATAGTGTATTCAGTTGATGAACTTTTGTATATTGAACTAACCCTGCATCTCTGGCATGGGATGGATGATGATTTGATGTGTTCTTGGATTCAGTGTGAGAATTTTATTGACTGTTTCTCCATAAATATTCATAAGTGAAATTGGCCTGAAGTTCATTTTCTTTGTTGGGTCTTCATGTGGTTTAAGTGCCAGAGTAATTGTGGCTTCACAGAATGAATTAGGTAGTGTTCCATCTGTTTCTATTTTGTGTAATAGTTTGAAGAGTATTGTTATTAGACCTTCTTTGAAGGTCTGGTAGAATTTTGCACTAAACCCATCTAACTCTGGACTTTTTTTGCTTGGGCGGTTTTTAATAACTACTTCTATTTTCTTAGCTTATGTGGGACTGTTTAGATAGTTTAACTAATCTTGATTTAACTCTGGTCCATGGTATCTGTCTAGAAAACAATTCATTTCATCTAGATTTTACAGTTTTGTTGAGTGTAGGCTTTTAGAGTTAGTTCTGATGATTGTTTGAATTTCCTTAGTTTCTATTGTTATGTCTCCTTTTCATTTCTGATTTTGTTAATTTGGATACTGTCTATGTCCCCTGTAGTTACCTTGGCTAAGGGTTTATCTATCTTGTTGATTTTATCAAAGAACCAGCTCCTGGTTTTGTTGATGCTTTGCATTTTCTCTTCATTTCTAATTGGTTGATTTTAGCCCTGAGTTTGGCTGTCTCTGGCCTTCTATTCATCGTGGGTGTGTATGCTTCTTTCTGTTTTAAAGCTCTCAGGTGTGCTGTTAAGTTGCTAGTGTAGGATCTCTCCAGTCTCTTTACAGGGGCAATCATTGCCTATGTCCTTGTAGCACTTTTAGCACTGCTTTCATTGAGTACAGAGTTGTTCACTTTCCACGAGTATGTGGACTTCCTTTTATTTTTGTTGTTGTTGAAGTCCAGCCTTAGTGCACTGTGACCTGATAGAATGCATGGGACTATGTCAATGTCCTTTTATCTGTGGAGGCTTCCTTTGTGTATTATTACATGGCCAGTTTCAAATAAGGTTTCATGCTGAGTAGAAGGTATATTCTATTGCTTAGGGGAGAAATGTTCTGTAGATATCTGTGAAATCCACTTGGTTTATAATCTCTGTTAGTTTCACTGTGTCTGTTTAGTTTCTGTTTCCATGACATGTCCAGTGGGAAGAGTGGGTTGTTGGACTTTCCCACTATTAGTGTTTGGGGTTCAATGTGTGTTTTGAGACTCAGTAGTTTCTTTTATGAAATTAGATGCCCTTGCATTTGGGGCATAGATGTTCAGATTGAGACATCCTCTTGGTGGATTTTTCCTTTGATGAATATGAAGTGTCCCTTCCCATCTCATTGGATGACTTTCTGTTGAAAGTCTATTTTATTAGATATTAGAACGGCTACTCCAGCTTGTTTCTTGGGAACATTTGCTTGGAAAACTTTTCCAGCCCTTTACTCTGTACAAGTGTCTGTCATTGAGGTGTGTTTCTTGTATGCAGCAAAATGCTGGATCCTGGGTACATATCCAGCCTGTTAGCCTGTCTTTTTATTGGAGAAATTGAGTCCATTAATGTTGAGGGTTATTAAAGACAGATGATTGTTAGTTCCTGGGTTTTTGTTGTTGGAGGTGGTATTATATCTGTGCGATTCTCTTCTTTTGGATTTGTTGTTAGATGTTTAATTTCTTGTGTTATCTTGGGTATAGTTACCCTCCTTGTATTGGCATTTTACTTCCAGTATCCTCTGTAGGTTTAAATTAGTAGAAGGATATTGTTTAAATTTGGTTTTGTCATGGAATCATGGAATATCTTGGTTTCTCCATCTATGATGACTGAGAGTTTTGCTGAGTATAGTAGCCAGGGCTTGCATTTGTATTCTCATAGGTTCTGGATGACATTTGTCCAGGATCTTCTGGCTTTTATAGTCTGTGGAGAAGTCTGGTGTAATTCTGATAAGTTTGCCTTTATATGTTACTTGGCCTTTTTCCCTTACAGCTTTTTATATTCTTTCTTTGTTCTGTGCATTTTATGTTTTGATGGTTATATGACAGGAGGATTTTCTTTTCTTGTCCAATCTATATGGTGGTCTGTAGGCTTCTTGTTCATCTATGGTCATTTCTTTCTTTAGATTAGGAAAGTTGAAGATATTTTCTGGCCCTTTGGGCTAGGAATCTTCATCCTCTTATATTCCTGTTATTCTTAGGTTTGGTCTTTTCATTGTGTCCTGGATTTCATGGATGTTTTGGGTTAGCAGCTTTTTTTACCCTTTCTATTTTCTTTGAGTGCTGTGTCAACATAATCCGTAGTATGTTCTCTGCCTAAGATTATCTCTTCCATCTCTTGAATTCTGAGGTGATCCTTGCATCTGTAGTCTCTGGTCTCTTTCCTAAGTTGTCCATCTCCAGGGTTGCCTCCATTTGTGTTTTCTTTATTGTTTCTATTTCCATTTTTAAGTCTTGGATTGTTTTGTTCAATTTCTTCATCTACTTGATTTTTTCTTGTATTTCTTTAAGAGATTTAAATTTGTTTCATCTTTAAGGACTTCACCTGTTTTCCTGTATTTCCTTAAGGGAGTCATTTATATCTTTCTTAAAGGCCTCAATCATCTTCATGAAATGGGATTTTAGATCAGAATCTTGCTATTCAAGTGTGTTATGATATTCAGGGCTTGCTGCAGGAGAACCTGATGGTGCCAAATCACACTGTTGCTTATGGCTTATCTTCTTGTGCTTGCCTTTCATTATCTTATTATCTCTGGTGTTTACTGGCATGGGTGTCTCTGGAGCCTGCCTCCTTGGAGGCAGGTAGCACTCTGCTCTGTGACCTGGGTTAGAGCCAGTATACTGGGAAGCAAGCTCTGCTATCTCTGGTATCTCTGGTTAGAGCCGGTCTTCTGTGTCCCTGTTTAGGGAAGAGCTCCTATGTTTCTTGTTAGGGTGAATCTCTTGGGAGATAGTTAGGCTTTGAATTCTAGAGACAGGATTTACCCCAAATGCAGATGGAGGTACAGACCAGAACAACTATGCTCCTGGCTATGGTAGACTTCCTGTGTCCCTGGTTACTGCAGACCTCCTGGGAGACAGTCAGGCTGTGGGTTGTAGGAGGAGGGTATTGGGCTGCTGATCTGGACTGGGTAGAGAAGCAGACCATAAGGAAGATGGAGCTTAGACAGGGCTAGGGGTAGGTCCTGCATCAGCTGGCCTCTGTGGGTGTCCCAGCTGGTGTGGGTAATTGGGTGGGAGATTCACCTGTGTCCCTGGTTACTTCAGACTTCCTGAGAGACATGAGCAGTTCTAGTTTTAAGAATGAAATTTCTAGAAGCAAGTTTCTGAAGCAACAGATAAATCTCGGGTCATAAATCAGAAATGTTTTCTACATTAGTTACCCATTTGTATGGGTAACTAATATAGAAGTAAAATAAATGTACATATGATTTATAATAAGTAATACCCATCATGTAAATATATGACAAAGAGATTAATATATTATATTTAGTATAATAGCAAAGGTGTACTGCCAAAGCCAGAGTCTCTCCACCTAAGGAAATTCTCTGAGCTCAAGCCTTGCCATAGAGAACTAAATGGACCAGAACTTAGTTTTTCCTTTTCAACTCTCAGCTGGTCCTCTCAATGAATGATTGATGGGAAATGGCCCAATGACTGATAGAAGGTACAACAGTTCTCTTCATGGCTAAAATATGTCTGAGGCTCACAGAGTTGGCTACTGGGAAGAATTTCTAATTATCTGCAGTAGAAATTTATGTGGAAACAACTAGTTTGAATGGTTTTCTCTTTGTTTTCTTTTCTGTCCTGCACTGACTTGAGGAAGCTCTGTCCACCAGGAACTCGAGAGCACTTGCCCTAAAAACCAGAGATGACAACTGCAACCAAAGACTATAACACCCACTCAGTAAAGACAAGACCACATATCAATATCAATAAATACCTCAAACATCATAAATTCCAGATGCCTAGAACCAGTGACACAAACATAAGCAGCCAAGATAATCTCCCACCCGACGTTGGTACAGTAAACCCTGAGAAATGCAAAATAGCTGAAACACAAGGCAAGGACTTCAAAATAGCAATTTATGAATATGTTCAAGTACCTAAAAGTAGATATGACTAAGACCTTTTAATGAAGTATGTAAAAACACAGTTGAATGAAATAAATGAAAACAATTCAAGACATAAAAATAGAATGACTAAAGAAAACCCAAACTTAAATAAAACTAGAAATGAAAAAATATATATATATATATATATATAAACACACACACACACACACACACATCCTAACTCCACAGAGACTAGCCTCACTAACAAATAACAAGAGATTGAAGAGAGACTCTCAGCTGTTGAGGAAATGTTTACCTCAGCCAAATAAAATTTTAAATACAAAAAGTAGGTTGGCACAAAACATTCAAGAAATCTGAGACACCACGAAGACATGAAACCTATGAATGATAGGAATAGAGGAAAGAGAGGAAACCCAGGGCAAAGGAGCTGGAAATATTTTTAACACAATCTTAGAAAATTTCCAAACTAAAGAAGAAGATGCTTATCAAGTTACAGTCCCACAGCCAACACCAACCTAAATAAAGAGAAGCTCAAAGAACTTTCACTAAAATCAAGAACAAAACAAGGTTTTCCACTGTTTCCATAACTATTACATATAGTACATTCAGTAGCCTTCCTATATACAAGTGACAGACTAAGAAATACATCAGAGAAACACTGTAATTTATAATTACCTCAATATAATTTAATATCTTGGAATAACTCTAAATATGCAATCAAAAGACTTGTATATACAAAAAAATAAGAAACTGAGGATGATGCCAGAAGACTGAGAAATCTCCCATTCTTATCCACCAATAAGATTAATATTGTGAAAATGGCCATTCTACCAAAAGGAATCTACAGATTCAATGGAATTCCCATAAAAAATCCAACACAATAACACAATTCTTCACAAAAACTGAAAAAAAAAAAACTTTATATGGAAACAAACAAACAAAAATACAGGATAGCTAAAACAATCCTGAATCATAAAATAATGCTGGATACATTACCATCTTAGACTTGAAGTTGTGCTAATCTTAGCACAAAACAGATACATTAATCACTAGAACTTAGACAGAAGTCCACACACCTACAGACACTTGAATTTTGACACAGAAGTCAAGAACATTCAATCAAGAAAATGCTGCTAGTCAAATTGGATAGGTGTGCATAGAATAATGCAAATAGATCCATATTTATTATCCTGCATGAAACTCAACTCTAAGACTTTGACATGGAATCAGCCTGAACCTGATAGAAAGGAATATGTGGAATAGGGTTGAATTTATTGCCATAAGAAAGTCCTTTTTGAAAAGGATACAGGTAGCATGAGCACCAAGAACAATTAATAAACAGGACCTTATGATGCTGAGAAGCCTCTGTAAGGCAGAGGACTCCATCATTCAGGCAAAGCTCCAACCCAATGGGAAAAGATATTTTACTTTTTATATAGAAGGTTAGTACCTAAACTATATAAAGGAGTAAAGAATTTCTGAACCCTATAACTCAATTAAGAATGGGGAACAGAACTAAGTATATAGTTGTAAAAGATAAAACAAATGGCTGAGAAAGACAAGAGATTTTCAACATCCTTAGCCGTCAAGTTAAGGTAAATTAAAACTACTTTAAGATTTCAGTTTACACCAGTAAGAATGGCTAAGATCAATGAAATGTTTGACAGCGCATGCTGATAAGAATGCAGGGAAGGGGAGCTGGTAGGAGTGCCAACCGTTACAGCTTCTATGGAAAACATTGTGGTTGTTCCTAAGTGTGATGGAAGTCTATCCATTACAAGCTCCAGCTATGCCACTAGTGGGAACATCACAAAGGATCTGATATCTGGCTTCAGAAATAATTTGCTCTTCCAGGTTCATTGCTATTCTATTCGTCATAGCTAGTAATCAAAAATATACTAGGTGTCACATATTCACAGTGAAATATTCAGCTGCTAAAAGAGAAATTTTGAAATTCACAGATAAATGGATGGGGCTAGGAAAACAAAAGCAAAAACAATCAAAAGATCATCCCGAGTGAAGTAAGCCTGACCCCTAAAGTGAAACTTTATGTGTTTTTTTCTTTTATCTATATGTTATCTTTTAAGCCTTCTATATCTATGCTAAAAGCTGAAAAAACACAGAATTTAAGCACCTACTAAGGGACCAGACATGAGGAGACGGCAAAGGAGAGGATCTTCCAATAAAAGTGGAATAGATTATGTTCTTATGTAGAGACAAGACAGAAACTAAAGTAGGAGTGTTAAACGGAGAATGGATGGAGGAGAAGGGGTAAAGGAGGGAGTATAGTGGGCATAAGTGACACTAAAGATCATTTGAAAAAGCACATAGAAATCTACTACTGTAGAATCTTCCTAAAATATATACACATATACACATATGAAAGGAATACAAATGGAGTCACCAAAGACAGGGAAGACAGTGTCCTAACTAGACATCTTATGTTACCTAGTAAAACCCCCAGTGCCAAAAATGGTTGCATCTCGTTGAGCCATTGGCCAAAAGGACACTATGGAAACCCACAGACATCCCAAATGATTGTAATCTGTTGATTGCTCTCTACACCTCAGAGAGCCCTAGGTAAGGCCCTAGTGCTGAAGGCAGCACTTCTCCATCTACTGTGGTAGAGTTGAGCTGGTACCTAACTAGAAGCTCCCTCCCTACTGACTAGTACTCTACATGTGTCTAGAGAAGAAAGCTGATCATTAATATTCCCCAGCTACAAGCCATGTGGTCTATAAAAATGACCTGTCAGTAGGATATAATTGTGCAATAGGGACATAAATGTATAGGAGTAACAAACCACTTTATTACTGGAATTATGGCACATTTTATGAGATAGAACGCACCTCTGATACTGCTAAAGTAGCCAAGAACCTGAGACTAGAAACGTTATGGTCTACAGGAGGCAGGGGAAGGCAACAAATCTAATACGACTGTTTTACTAAAAGAGCATGGCAATAAAATTACTACTCAAGACATATGTAGCCTTAGATCAATGCCTTGCTCAGCTCTCAACAAAGATCCTTCTTGGAGTAAATGGGAGCTATCTCGTCAAGCCCTTCCCCTCGAGGGTCAGGGAATTTATGCAGAACAAGCAGAAAGATGGTGTGAGACCCAGAAGTGATGAATGATTCTAAGGAAAGTATATCTATCAAACACTGTAGGACTGATCCACCTAAAAGTCACAGAGTCAGTGGCAGAATACACCAGACCTGGACAGGTCAAGCCAGATCGGCTCCCAGTGCTGAGGTGGAGAAGCGAACAAATGTTTAAGGCATAGTATGGAATGTGAAGGGGTAAAGAATCGCTTCAGAAAATATGTCCATCCCAAAGTTTCCGCTAAGCCACGTATTGGGTAGCACTTGATTAATTGCACAGTGGAAAGATAATCAATATGAAAATCATACTTATAAACATTTCTATTTTAAAATGCACGTGTCACGTTCCAGGAAATTTTGATAAGTGACACACCACAAGTGGCCCTTACTGTAAAAGAATGAAATTGGCTTTTAAAATCTTTTGTGTGAATTTGTTCATACAGCCATCTATTCAAGTATTGATTTTAATATGTACCTGGGTTTCAAATAACAATGATAATACTAAACATTCTGAGACCCTAAAGCATTAAACTATGTAAACGGGACTCTTGGGTGCTGGTTTTTTAACCTACACCTACTTCAGCTGAGTCCATTACGTGCCCTGTGATGCCATTCACAAGACTTTTCTTGATGAACTACTTCATAGAGAGATATATGTATGTGTGTATGTATGTACATACTTACTTATTTCTAAGAAACATCTGTTACAGAAAATGTCTTTCTGAAGGCTGAACTTGATGGGAAAAGGAAGTCACAGATGTCGCAATTATATTTATACTCTACTTCCAAACAAACAGTGCCGAAAACTAGATTGTTACCCATTCCCCATTCAGTCCTTTAAGGGTTGAAGATTTACATTAGCCATTTCACCTCTGAGTCACCTTCCCCTGCTTTGATGTAATGCAACGGAATAAGGGCTCACATTTAATTAAACAGGAATCTGGATCCAGCTGTGGGCCATGCAATCAGTCTTTGTGTGAGCAAAGGGGGTGGAATGCCTGGCCCATACATCATTCTTGCATGGAAATCCGCTTTGACTCCAAGCCATCCACAGGCAGGCCACTGAAAATGAATTCTCCTATATGAGTGACTCAGACTCTGCAGCTGCATCCCTGTCCCCAACTCACCTCAGGAAAAGAACCAAGATGGCCAGAAGGGCTTGATTTGTCACCTTTCCGTAAGTGCCTTTTAATCAAAGGAGGTCTGCCCTGCCTGTTGAAACACCAACATTTCATTGGTTACAAGCAGCTCCATAGATGAGGCTTGATGTTAGGGCTCTTTTTTCACATGCATCTTTCCAGATGGGCATAATTCAGCCATTTGATACATTCCAATCAGATTCTCTAAAGACAGCTTTGTCAAATTCAGACTCTTCCTGCAATATGATGGTCTTTCCAAAAAAAATATCTTTCTGGTCTTTCTGATTTGTGGATGTGTTCACTCACAAAACTCATCCTTTTGAAGGGAAGGCTTTGAGAGCCATTTGTTACAGAGGCAGGCTAGCTTCAGTAAGTGAAGAGTCAAGATGTGTGGTTCCTTCGACTTAGGAAAGTGGAATGAGAGTCTTTAATCTGGGGCAGTTTGCCAACAAGAAAAAGTAAATAAAGCCCTTGGGCCTGCCCAGGGAAAGATGGGAACTATCTTGTTCAGGTTGGAGTCTAAAATGACCCCCAACTCTCCTGATCTGAATGCTTATTTCTCAGCTGGTAGCATGTTTGGAAACTTTTTTAATTAGATATTTTCTTCATTTACATTTCAAATGATATCCCCTTTCCTGGTTTCCCCTCAGAAAACCTCCCTATCCCCTCCCCTTTCCCCCTCTCACCCACCTACCCACTCCTGCTTCCTGGTCCTGGCATTCCCCTGAACTGGGGCATAGAATCTTCACAGGATGAAGGGCCTCTCCTCCCATTGATGCACAACAAGGCCATCCTCTGACACATATGCAGCTGTAGCCATGAGTCCCACCATGTGTACACTTTGGTTGGTGGTTTAGTCCCTGGGAGCTCTGGGGTGTACTGGTTAGTTCAAAGTACTAGTACTTTCTCTAGCTCCTTCATTGAGGACCTTGTGCTCAGTCCAATGGATGGCTATGAGCCTCCACCTCTGAATTTGTCAGGCACTGGTAAAGCCTCTCTGGGAACAGCTATATCAGGCGTCTGTCAGCATGTACTTGTTGGCATTCACAATAGTGTCAGGGTTTGGTGTCTGTATATGGGATGGATCCCCAGGTGGAGCAGTCTCTGGATGGCCATTCATTGAGCCTCTGCTCCATAGTTTGTCTCTGTAACTCCTTCCATGGGTATTTTATTCTTTCTTCTAAGAAAGAACCAAGTACCCCCAATTTGGTCTTCCTTCTTGAGTTTCATGTGATTTGTGAATTGTATATCGAGTATTCCGAGCTTCTGGGCTAATATCCACTTATCAGTGAGTGCATACCGTGTGTGTTCTTTTATCATCACTCAGGATGATATTTTCTAGTTCCATCCATTTTGGCTATGAATTTCATGAATTCATTTTTTTTTAATAGCTGAGTAGTACTCCATTGTGTAAATGTACCACATTTTCTGTTTCCATTCCTCTGTGGAGGGACATCTGGGTTCTTTCCAGCTTCTGGCTATTACAAATAAGACTGCTAGATGGGGCCTTGCTGGCAGAAGGAAGGTCACAGAAGTAAACTTGTCAAGACTATGTCCACCCCTTGTTCAGTCCAACTCTCTTATGCACCTCAGTCAGAGACTGCTGTTACCAAGGCCGCCACCAGGCACTCACAGACTCTCTGAACTAAAACCCACTGAAGCAAGGAACCACAGTAAGTTTTCCACAGGTTCTTTCTGTCATATGATAGAAGGCTGACAAAACAGAGCTACATAGCTCAGTTTTTATATGCAGCTAAGAAGAAGCTGGAATGAATCTATAAAAGTCCCAAACGACAGAAACAGAGCATCTTCTTGCCAGAAAGAGTTGGGGAATGGGCAGATAGAGATGCCATCGAAAGAAAGAACAAAGTATCAGACTTTCTCTGGCATGTTTCTCTATATCATTCAGGAAACCAAGTAACAAATTCCCATTAACACGGAAATTTGTGTAACTTGAAGCGCTGTAACTACAAATAGACATATTTTCTACAAAAATCAATACCTTGATTAAAAAGTCTATTTCCCTCAAATTCTTCTGATGGCTGAAACTCACCTATAGGAGCTTGTGCTCCTATATACCTGAGACTAGCAAAGAAAAACACAGGTTTCACAATTATCCTATTAAAGCAAGCTTTATTTAATACTGGCTAGGAAGTTGGACACTGGCCAGATTCATGCCTGGGATTCTCAAAGAATGGCTTTGAGCTTTATATGCACATGCCTATAAAGCAATCCCCCAAGTTTAAATACTTTCTACCTTCATTCAGTGGGGGGAGAGAGACAAGCATCCATCCTGACATGCTTCCTGCCTGAGTATCTCCTGCCTATATGTGATCAAGCACATGAAGTTAGGGCAACCCACCTTATTTATTGAAGGGAAAACACATGACTCGTTATCTCACCAGATGACAGCCCCCAGCATTCCAGGAAGTTATCGGTCTTTGAACAAGTGAGACTCACAGGTTAACTTTAGCCCTTATAGTGCTTAAATTTGAGGTAAAACTTCTCAAGAAGTATGGTTGTGGCTTCTCTCACTAGCAATGACATCCTTCCTCAAAGGTAGTTCAAAATTCTCACCTAGATTAGCAGTCCTAAGCATTGAGTCTCACTAATTCACAACGGGGAGCTTTAGCAGGACAGGAAGGACCTGTACTTCAAGGATCTGAGGAGGTCCAGAGTATTGGATGTGGTTATCTGGTTCCTAGTAGATCCTAACATGCAGGGATACACACTATCACTGTGGAACTTTGTCATATTTGACTGACTCTGGATTTTATTTCTTATGCTGACTTTTTCCTACTAACATCAAGTCTCAGTTCAGACAGACATAAAAATCTCAGCCCTAACTCATATTCTTTTCCAGTTGAGTTAAGCAGCAATGAAAAATTTAGATCTACTATGAGTAGATCCCGGGTTTTGTAGAATCTACTCAGAGCTAAGGTTCAAAGAATAACCAAAAAGTTTCATATTAACTCATCCCTGGGTACTACAGTACTCCTGACATTACAGAGCCTAGCATAATGACCCTCTATTCCTAAGTCCATCATTTAGTCTAATGCTACTTGAAAGGGAGAGACATCTGGTTGACCTTATTATTGCAAAGTAAAGGAGACAGATTGTTTACTTTAAGACACACACACACACACACACACACCAGTTGTTTTTTACCTGATCTATCACCATTTAGGTCAGTTATACCAGGTCAGAAGACACTTTATACCTTGTGTTTTGAAAAAAAAATCCTATATTCTCACTAAATTATAATCCTATATTATAATCTAATTATAATCCTATATACATCTAAATTATGAGGTTTTGTTTTGCTCTTTTCTTTCACCATCAATAGAATGCCAACTTTAAAAACATTAAGCTTGGTTTTTAATTTTTATTAAAATGTATTCTAATTGGCAAATGAAACATGAAAATTGTACATAATTGGAGCACTGTGATTCTTTGCATTACATTTATTTTGTCCGTGTAGGTATGCATGTACCGCAGTGCAAATATAGAAGTGAATAGGTAACCTCCCAAATCAGTTTTTCTCCTTTTACAATGAGAGTTTTACACACTGAACTCGGGTCCTTAGGCTTGGGAGCATCAGCCTTACCACATGAGCCATCTCGCTATGCCATTTTTAAATGTTTTGATACTTGCATACACTGTATAGTATTTAAATAAGAACTCTGTCACTTGTTGATTAAATTACAATAATAAAAACAGTGAGAGCAAGTATGTTAACATTTACCAAAAAGACAAAAAAAGCTCTCAAGGAAATAAATACCACTGTCCAACATTTAAATGAGTGGTTTGAGGGATATTAGGCAAAATCTTAAGTAGAATGTGGTTAGCAGAGTCACAAGGTTGTCACACTTGTCTAGTTGTCTCCAAGTTAAATGATACTCACCATGTCCTTGCATTCTATTTTGGATTTAAGAAATTTTGTGTTATTTCAGAATTATTATCAGTTGAAAATCCTATTTAACACTAGTTTAAATTTTTGCTTTGAAGTAATTCATCCAAACTTTATGCTATAAAAATATTTAACAGAAGAAGTTATGTATTCCACAAATAATTGCTGAAGTCTAAGTAAAGGATTATGTGATAGAAATAACAGAAAGATAAATGACCTGAACACTACATAGAGCATTCTATAGCAGATGAAGTAATTCAGAACATTGTCATGTATTTATAAAATGTTCTTTATCAATGTTCATAAGACACAGTATTTTGCAGTGTAAAGAATCTCGTAGCTAATTTCATCCTTTTGTGTATTTCCTGTGTCAGGTGCCCTACTCAACAACTAAAACCACGTCCTTAAGTAGCTTGTATAATGGTACTAGGAGTGAGAATTGTATTTTGTTCTCGGCTTCCCGTTCGACTCATACGTTTGGGTGGTGGTTTTTCACAGAAAGGGGCTGGCAGGGAAAGTTCTCCAGAGTGTAGCATTGGCATCAGCCTCTTTGACAGGAGTGGGTCTCACAGCTTTGAGCTAAGGCTTTGGTAAAACAGCAATGCAAAACGTACGGTTATAGCATACCATAAATCATAGTTACTGATGCCATTTAAGCACGCATTTAGAGGACCTTTGTTTCCAGAATTTTGGATCCCTAAAGGAAGGAAAATAAAATGTGAGAGATCCTGCAAAGTAAGTAAGAATGAGATGAAGTCTAGAGTTTGGAGTATGGGTCATGGGCATGAATGAATCAGGGTTATAGCTCCCAACTCATATTTGGTGGCACACAGTCTAACAAGGCTGTACAGTGGGGAATGACATACACTAGACATATCAACTACGAGAACAGTGTCTAAGACGAAGTTACCAGTAAAAAAAAAAAAAGTCCATGTGAGTTCGAGCCACGTAAGTGATAGTAAAGCTGTGTGGACAAGATAGGGAATGGAGGCACCACATTATAATTTGGGCTGTGGGAGTCAAAGAAGCCATGATATAAATGTATAAAGAATAGATAAAGTAAATGTATATTGTTTGATAGGAACATAGCTATGTCAAAAATCCAACACACCATAACAATGGGAAAGAATGTTAAAAGTGTATGCAAGTATCACCATAGACAAATGATTGGTTATTGCGTGTGAAAACAAGCAACTGCAGCTTCCTCCTCTCAGATGATTTCACCTTTAGAATCCTCTCCTACAGATACCTCCTGCTAAGACTAGCTAACTCTTAACCCTATATTATAATTAATAAGCATGTCAAGGTCATAACTTACAGTGAAGTTGATGAGTGTCTTGGTTAAGGTTTCTATTGTAGTGAAGAGACATCATGACTATATGTCTTATAACTCTTATAAAGGAAAAACATAATTGGGACTGGCTTACAGTGTCAGAGGTATAGTCCATTTTTATCATGGCTGGAAGGATGGAGGCATGCAGGCAGACATGGTGCTGGAAAAGGAGATAAAAAGTTCTGTATCTGGATCAGCAGGCATCAGGAAGAGACAATGAGCCACTGAGCTTGGATTTGAGCTTCTGAGAACTCAAAGCCCACCTCTATAGTGACACATTTTTCTCACAGAAAAACCACACCTACTCCAAAAAAAGCCATGCCTCTTAATAGTGTCATTTCTTATGGATCTATGAGGGCCATTTTTATTCAACCTGTGACAATGAGTTTCCATCAGCATACCTAAAGTCCGTCTAGCTCAGATTTTCAGGATATGTATCTGTTCTTCTTTCTTCATTTTCTTTGCCACCCCTAGTAATGTTTCCAGAACCTAGGTTACATAAGATATGGCACTGTGTATAGTATGAGATTTTTCCCCAGTAATGAAAAGGCCAGAAGGTTCATTATCAGTGTGGTAGAGTGGGAGGTGGTGGGACTTTAAAGAGATAAGACCTCATGGGAAGCCTTTAGGTCACTGGGGAGCTGCACAGAAATATTGACCTCTCATGAGGAAGCCTGAACCCGGATCAATTCTGAAGATACTTGTTGCGATTTCTCTTCAACAGTAAAGACTAGCGCCAAGCAGATGCCACTACTATCTTTTGTGGCACAGACCTACGATCTGAGCACTCTAAAAGCTGAGGCATGATGGCTGTGGAGTATATGATCATGCCTCCAAAACTAAAATTAAAAAATGAATCTATTAAATAAACTAATTAAAAAGAAAATAACCTAAAAATAAGAAAATAAAGAAAATAACCTGTTAGTGCTTAGAACAACATGAAATTAATATTTTTAGGGCTTTGTTTAGGAGGAAGGGAGTGTGAAGATGGTACCTTGAGGCATCTCTGCTTGCTCATATCTGCCAACTGTTTGAGAAATGCCCTTAGAGTTAACTTACATCCCAACATCATTGACAATAGGTCTTTGGATAGGGTTATAGGAATGCAAAACAAAGTGTACTGGGTTACTTCTGATTGAGGATATCTGACGCACAAGTTCTGTCATCATTGAGCTGAAATGGGATTGGCTGAACGATGAGCCACAGTGCTCCCCAAAGCATACTAGTCTTGCCTTGATTATTTTTGACAGGAACAGGCACAAATTTAGTCTTCTCCATTGTTAGTTCATAAGATGAACTAGAAATAATATATTCTTAGTAGACTTTATAAAACAAATGAATTCTCTTCCTCTGTTTTTTTCTTGTCTGTTTCTACAAGTGAAATGCAACATTCTAGTCCTCAAAGCCGCTTATGAGGCAGCAGGTGACTAAAGATTCCATTGGAGGGAATTTCCTTTTGAACAGTATACAAACTGTTTCACTCATACCTTAGATTATTTTACCACAGAGACATCAATATAACCAACTTCCTTCCTAAGTTAATGAAAACTGAATTTACTAAATTTTTCTACTTGTATAAAGTAAGCATCATGCCAAATAGGCCTCCTTTGCTCAGATCAGGAGGCAGGCTGAAGTTATACTTTCTGTCTTAGTAGATATATTAAAGGGACATCTGAAAACACATTTTTGGCTTGTGACAAAACATGGTAATTACCACCTACCAATTAAATAGGGCAAAAGCCAATGTTGCCACACAAAACATTTGCTACTATTCCTACTGTATTCAGTGTAATTTATACATATGTACAATAGATCAATTATTGTAGAGACATGGCCATACTAAGGCATGGCCGTTAGTGTTTCAGTCCATGAATATATGCATCATATCTGTTTGGAGGTGGTTTCAAAGTGTTTGGATTTGAGTCTCTAGGAAAAGAAGCCCGTAAAATTGTACGAATAATCCTATTGTAAACTGATAAATCCCAAGCTCAACATGGTCAAGTTTGACATGCCTGAACTGACATGTCAATCTGCCAGTGATCATATGGTTCTCAGATGGTGACACTCCATTTGTGCCAGCCAATGTGGGGTTTCTGGCTCATTTCATCTTATTTCCTTGGGTGCCATGTTGCCTGAATACACCACACTTACTTGCATGTGCTTGCATGTTCACACAGCACTTCATCATACTGGAACAGTAGTGCATAATCTGCCAGGTCTCAGTAGATCTGCCATATTGGCTTTATCCCTGTCTCCCTAAACATCAAGTCCAACACATTGCTTAATAAGTAATGGCTAGATTTCTATTCTCGAAATATCAAGATGGATAAGTTCTCCATTTCAATCAAAATAAAAATTTTTGAGTCTTCATATATCTATATATACATATAAGTATATATATTTATTTCTGGGTATATCTGAATGTTTAGACTGTAGCTAATTTATTTTTTAAAGTCATTTTAATACATATCTTATATTTTATTTTGAATGCTAATATTTCTGGGTATGAATATCAATGCAATCTTCTTTCCAATGTGTGGCCCTCTGTTAATTTGCTATTGATCTAATTATCATGTGATATCATGTTTCAAATAAACATTTAATTATTTCAATATGTAAATATTTTATGTCTTTTCCTAATCTAGACATGGGATCAATGCCTTCAACCATGTCAATGTAAGCATATAGAAATTCTTCCTTATTGCTTTCCAAGTGAGCAGTGTTGAGCAAGGGAGTATGAAAAGAAATCATAGCAATGCATTCATATAGCTGACAATCACAACATACATATAAAGTAAGCATACTTCTAGCCAAACCTTATCCTCAAACCCTGGTTTTAAGCACAAGAGATGTGTTTGTTTCCACTCTGCATATCATTTATACAGACCTTAATGGCACATAAATATTTGTAATTTAGTGCATACAGTATTTACAAATATAAATACAATATGGTTACCTTTATCTTCTAGACCCTTCTATGGAGTGAGCTCTTCAGGCATACTGTATACAAAATGGATGGCAGATGGCAATTGGATAAAACTAATCTACTGCCTGGCTCACAAATGAAGAAAAGTATCTAATGAGTACTATCTCCCATCCTCTCTGTAAGGATGCTGCTGCTACAGAAGATATGATTTCAATAAATATAATGAATTATTTTCATTATAAACACACCACTGCCAGTTTTTTATAGAGTAATGTTTACATACACATTTCCCTAAAATGAAAAGAGATGCAATCGAATTTAAATTGAATTCATTCCGAAGCTTATAATCACAATGATCATTTAGAAACTTTGCCTCCACACTCAAATAAATGCATATCCACAAATTAGATCTAAACAGTTGCATTCTGGGTATTTATCCCTTGGACTCCCTCTGACAATCAGGACTTCTTTCTCACTTTGTAAATCTATATGGCTAGTCTTTGAAAATAATAGCATTTTTTTTTTTGAAATTACAAAAGGAAAGATGTAAATCCTTTTGAACCTTTTGAGCTGCTGAAAATTTTTGATACTTAGTAAGATATATCCACCTCCTGGATAATATAAGCAGCAATAGCAAAAAATTCCACTATTACATTAACATAAAAATTTTATACCTCAGAAATGTAAATGGATCCTCATTTTCTCATAATTCTTAAAGAACAGGTTGAAGAGTAATGTGGTATGAATATCCCTAGAATTCATACATTGGAAATATAATCCCAAGGCTGTGTGTTAATGTTAACTGGAGATGAAGTCTTCAGGAGGGATTGGATCACACAGCTACACCCTTATAACCGGACTAATATACTTCCAGAATGATTCTTTAGCAAGCTGGTGGCTTTCTAACAAGGGGAGTTTAGGCACACTGCCTCAAATGCTGCCCTCACCATGTTGGTGATTGAGCAGGGTCTTCAGGAGATGCCAGGCAGAAGGTGGAAGCATGCTCCTGAACTCGCAGCCTACAGAAACGTGGACTCAGTGAGCTTCCATTCCTCATATCTTCCCTGGGTTCAGGTGTTTTGTTATAACAACGAAGAATAAATTAAGGCATGTAACTGTATGATCTATAGTTAAGGCATTTTTCTATATCACCCTGCCTATGCTAATATTAAGATTGTCCTTATCAATAGGAACTTGATGGATAAAATAGCCTTTGAAAAGTATTTCCTCAGGCTGACCATGTAAGGGATACTGTGGAGATAAGGACGTTAAAGAAACTGTTTTAAGATGAGACCAATTAAACTTAACAAATTCATAGTGGGCAACTACTATATACCAAGTGACTATTGGACACAGAAAGATAAAGATGAATGATTTTTTTTTAAAAAAAAATTTCATTTTCAGGGAGTGCACCTACTCTTTTCATTTCTTCCAGTACTGAGGATTGAACACAGAACCTCAGGCATGCTAGGCCAGGGGCGTACCACTGAGCTATAGCACCCCCCAACCCCTGCTGCTCCTTTTACTTTTTCCTTTGAGACAAGGTCTCACTAAGAACTTCAGCAGGACTGATCTGAGCTTACTTGGTGAGCCAAGAGAGACTTAGACTTTCAGTGTCCCCCGTCTTAGGTAGCCGGAATTACAGACCTGTGCCACCTTTACTTCTGAAGTGTTGATGAAAAATGTCTAGACAAAGGAGTGCATCTGAGAAAGGCACAGGACTATGGAGAATACGCCACACTCAGCCAGCTCCACGTTTCTGAATAGAGGAAATCATTGTACATAGCAGGCATATAGAACACGCTGAAGACAGTCTTCATGCACAACATTCCTATGTTAGTTATATATGTCTTAGGTTAGATTTTACACCATTCTAAAAATCAATCAGATTGTTTGGAATTTCACAGAATCTCTAAACTGAAGTTATCTATCATATCTAGTCTTTATTTAATACTGCATTTCTATAAACGCAATGATGAGATTAACAAATCCTTAAAGTATAAAACGATTTTAGGCAAGTGAGGATCATTTTACTGATGATCTATTAACAAAAGCCTTCCCAAACACTCTTATTTTTAAAATGTCAATAAGATGTATTATTCATTAATCCAGATCTTAAAGTATTCATTTAAAAATCAACAGTAGTTTTCAGTTGATTTGAAGATTTTTCTTTCTTCCTTCTTCATTTTGTTGTCAGGGTTTGTTTTAGGCTTCATTTTCTCTAAGCGAGTGAGGATTTATTAAATCAATGATTAAGTTTCTTATTTCTTATCCACATTAAAAGGTCTTTTAAAGATAACAGTTGTAACTATATTTTAATGTGAGGGTCATCATCCTCATTAGAGATTTAAAATTTGATTTAGATTATTGGTTGTGCTTTTACCAGTATCACAAATGGCTTGATTTGTCCCCGTCAATGTTTCCTCTCATGTCTTGTGCACATATGAAATGCTTTTAACACTGGAGAACTGAAAATACATTTGCCTGAAATGTATTTCCCTGTGCCTTTCAGATCAGCTTTGGAATTCACTGACTCTTGGATGTTTATTTGATAGACTGTACTAGATGACCTCTACAACTTCCCCACACCATCAGTACAACTGCAATCTGCAAAAAGACTTTAACCATTTTACCTCTGCACACACCACTTGCCACCAGTAGTCTTATGTCTTGTAAATAGAATTTCACTTGGCTTAGCTTTGTTTTAATTGTTCTTAGGTGTACTACATCCTATAGTACAATAATTCAATAATTAAGAAAAAAGACTAAGCTTTATTATACCATACCATTAGTTTAAAATATATGAATCCAAATTGCGCTAATTTTTAGTATCATATAAAATACCACCAGTTGCCCATAACATAGAAACAGGCTATTATAACTGCCTTCCACCAGCTCACTCATTGTACTTCCTGATAAATTGGTTGACCAGAAACTTAAGACTCAGAGATCATTGCCAAATTACTCTCTTTTTTCCTTTTATTGAAAATATACTTTTTTCACACATAATGCATTCTAATTATGAATTCCCCTCCCACTACTCCTCCCAGCCCCTCCTTAATTCCCTTCCCATCTGGATTCCCTTCCTTTCTGTCTCTCATTAGAAAACAAGCGTGCTTCTACAGAATTATAATATAATATAATATAATATAATATAATGTAATATAGTATATAAATATATAACATAAACTTGCATAGTGAAATTGTACAAAACAATCAAACAAAAGAAAATAGCCCAAGAGAAGATACAAGAAAGAAATAAAGTTGTAGAGACTCAGGAGTCACATAAAAACACTAAACTGGAACCCATAATATAAACACAAAGAACCTGTAATGTAAAAGAGAATGTATGAGAATAAAGAGAATATCATAATGTAGAAATACAGTAAAATAACATAAAAATGAGGTAAGATGGAACATTTTGAGACAAGGAACCTCCAAAGAGGCCATTGAGCTTGTTGTTTCCTATAATCCTTTCTCCCTCTCGTTCAAATGACTTTTTGAGGTTCATCCAGTACCTACTTCCATCTGAAGCCTCTCTAAAGACAGTTGGTCTAGGCCCCAGTCTATGAGTATAGCAGAATATCATTAAGAATCTTTACTTTTTTGTCCGGTCATGTTTGATTTTGTCCTAGATCTCTGAGCTACTTAGCCCCTGAGTCCTGAGCCTCAAGGCAGTATCAGAGGTGACCTCCCTCTGGGCTGCAGAGACAGCTCAGCTGTTAAAGGCTAGGCTCACAACCAAAATTATAAGACGTCACTTTTGAACAGCTGAGTAATAATACATTGTGTAAATATACCCATTTCTTTATCTATTCTTTCATTGGGGGACATCTAAGTTGTTCCCAGTTTCTGGCTATTAAGCATCCATGAACATGGTAGAGCAAGTCCAGGATGAAGTGTTCTTTGAGTGCTCAGTGATACAGCTGTATTTTAGCTATATTGATTCCCAACTTTCTGAGGAACAGCCACACTGATTTCTGTCATAGATGTACAAGTTAGTCCTCCCACTACCAATGAATGATTCCTCCCCTTGCCAGCACGACCTGCCACTCTTTTCTTATCCTTAGCTATTCTGATGTGTGCAAGAGGAAATCTCAAAGTAGTTTTGATTTGAATTTCTGTGATAGCTAAGGATGTTGAACTTTCCTTTAAGCCATTTGAGTTTTCTCTTTTGAGACTTGTTCTCTATTTTTAAATTATTAGTTTTCTTGATAGCTAGGGGTTTGTTGTTGTTGTTGTTTATTTGTTGTGGGAAATATAAAAAAATGAACCCGCCAACTCTCCAAGGGACCGGACAATGCTTCTGCGTTCCTGCTGGCCCACAAACTCTCCAGCCACATCAGACCACAAGGCTCCTGCAGAGCCATCTCTCCAGTGCCCCCCCATCTCTGAGTTCCTCTCGCTACCACGCACCCCATGATTAGCCATTACATCACAAAACCCAGTACCCCAGTAGAATCAAGATTCTTAATGCTTAATTAATCAATTAGATTTATGTATCAATAATATCACAACTTACAAGATGCAAATACAATAATTTCAGAGCCAACTGATAATGATAAAAGCTTTATCCCAATATTTCTAACCTTGTGAAAAACCTTGTGGAAAATGCCACGTGGGTACATGTCCACGGCCATCTTCCTTCCTCTTCTACTCTGAGTAGCTCTCTGTCTCTGCAACTCTTAGCTCCGCCTCCCTTTCCCCTGTCCAATCACAGGCCTCCTCTGCACTAATGTAATTGGTCAGGGAAAGTCCTGCACTATTTCTTTATATATATATTTTGAATATTAGCCCTCTATCAGATGTATAGTTGCTAAAAATCATTTCCCATTCAGTAGGCTTCCAATTTATCTGAAGGTGTCCTTTGCCATGCAGAAACTTACATAAGGCCCAATTAACTAAATCTTGATCTTAGAGCCTGTACTAACAGAATTCTGTTTAGAAAGTTTTCTCCTGTGACAATTGTTCAAGGCTATTCCCCCACGTTCTTTCTATTAGTTTCAGTGTATCTAATTTTATATTGAGATTTTTTATGCATTTGGAGTTAAGATTGTGCAGGATAATAAGTATGGATTTATTTGCATTCTTCTACATATGGACATCCAGGAGTCAGTGAAGACCAAAGCTAATGTGAAAGGCACAGGAAAATAGAATTCAGGAAAAAGTATTCTACGTTCCCCAGTGTTAAAATCATTTAATATTCACACAAGACATGAAAGGAAATATAATCCCTTATGAACCAAAAATTTTAGACATACTATAAGATATAATTATGAAATATTTTATATTCCATAATAAAACCAAATTAAACAAGTATCTGTCTACAAAGCTATCATTACAAAAGGTGCTAGAAAAAAAACCCAGCATAAAATGATTAACATCAAAAAAAAACACAAGAAATAAATAATCCCACACAGACACATAGACATTCAGACATACAAACACACACACACATACTACCATCACCACTACCACCACCACCACCATCAATAGGATCAAAAAATTACAACAATAAACAAAGATTGTTCATTTATGTTTCAGTGTAAAATGATGGAAAAATATATTGCAAGTAAGTGGACCTAAGAAGCAAGCTGGTATAGCCATTTTAATATCTTACTAAATAGGCTTCAAACCAAAACTAATTAGAAGACACAGGGAAAGACTTAAAGGAAAAATCATCATGAAGACATTGCAATTCTCAAAATCTGTGCATCAAATACAGGGGCAGCAAAGTCTATAAAAGAACTACTATACCTGCTAATATCACTTATTGTGTCTAAAAAACTGACAATGATAAAGGTTAGGGTCCCACTCTTACCAAAAGACAGGTTATCCATACAAAAATAAACAGAAAAATACTGAAGCCAAGTTACTCTTTACAGTATATGTTTTCTTTCTCCAATCTCTACTTGTGGATCATGATATCATAGATATATTCTACTTCTAAACCCTATTTATGACACTTTGGCCTAATCAATACTTAAGTATTTCAGTGCTATCAATCACGCTACCCTGACATTGAATTCTCTAAATGTCATTCTTGTACTGGTAGCATGAGTATATCCTAGAATACTATTGGTACTGTATTTCCTGAGCTTTTGAATACTGACTGATGTCCACAACAGTCATAATGCATAAGTCATAATGTTAGCAATGTCTTTCATTGCCATTTTTTTTTCTTTCTCTAGAGACTGGAATTTTATGTACATGTGTGTCTTTCTTCATTACAAATCTATGTAGAAATATTGGTCATCAGGACCCAGATGGCAGGCACACGGGCGAGGCTGCTGGTCTCCCCAGGCTCCATCCAGCAGAAGGGTGTACTGCTGAAGCACATTGACATTGCAACTCCTGAGACTCCTCCCGATTCAAGTCTTTAGATCGGCCCATGAGTGGTAGTCCCTGTGTTCCTACTCCTCAAACTTCAGATCCACCAGGGTGTTTGATTTGGAACTGAATTTGGCGCTAAGGGTCTCATCCTGGAAAGTCTCTCTTTGGAGCAATAGTTTGACCCTCCCCTGGCAGGAATGAAGATCTGTGTGCCTAGCAACAGATTTTAGAGGTAGTTTCTTTTCACACTATCGTTTTTCAAATCACTGGCTTTGGATCATGGTGTTGGCAGCAAAATGGGCAATATCAAACAGAACTATCTAGAAACATTTATTTCCAATCCAAAATGAAGCTTTATCTAATGCTCGTCACAAATCTACATATTTTTCTCTTTCAGATGACGACAATGCCAAAGTAGACCTCACTTTGACATCCGACTGCAGGACGATAGTATGCTACCACCCTTCTGTGGACATCTACGAACATACCAAACCCATCCCTCAGCCAGATCTTCTGCATCATATGGAGGAAACACACAAGCAGGTGCTGAAAACCAAAATAGAAGTAAAATGCAAGCAGCTTGAGCAAGGGCCCATGATAGAAGAACTAAACAAGGCATTCTTCACTACAAGCATTGCTGGGACCCCCAGAGACAATACCTCAGACATCCCAAGAAACTGAATCTTCCCAAAGACAGGTGGCTACTCTTGATTTTCTAGACACCAAGGAAATTTTGCTTTGTGTCTTATTTGCCAGCCGAGAAAATGTTCTTGGTGTGTTCATTAAGATGGTATAATAATAAAAATACCCTTTGATGTAAAAATAAAATAAAATTAAATTTAAAAGCCCAAAGTCATGAATAAGAACAGGAATTTTTCTTAGTATGCACTCAGCCCTGGAGGCTTACAGGACTATGGATGCTTCTCATTTCAGGGGTTTGCCCTCTAGTATAAATGGTTCAAAGTTGTGGTATTTTTATTTGTTTTCAACATTGAACAATTTGTCTTTATTTTTTCTCTACCTGGAACCCATTGGCTGCTTTTCATCACTGGTCTATTAGATAGCATCAATGTAGTCCCTCGGGACTTCACCTGGGTATTTTGCTTCTGCTTTTTTTTTTTAATCAGCTGATCCTACAGAGCATTGAGTGAGATGTTCCTTAGTGTTGTGTTCTCTTCTTCCCATGTTGCCAAATCTTGACAATATCCTGTTTCTAAATAATCATATGTGCTTATGGTGGGTGTCTGCATATGTGTCTCTCTGTGTGTCTGTGTATGCATGAGTTTAATAAGCTGTTCTCAAATGATGAGTGCTAAGCACTTTTGGCTAAGTATGACTTCTAAATAGAGTAGGTGAATTTTCTTGACTATTGGAATACTACTGAAATACTCTTAAGAATTCAGGTTGGAAAGTCAATTTGAAGTAAATTAACACTATCATTCTGGTGATCTAGAAATTCACTAAGACATAAGGGTCATGGGCATGAACCTTGAAAGGAACTTTACTTCTTGCCTATTGTGGGTTTATTTTAGCAGCAGCACCAGTGGGTCATTTTTTCCACATCTGAGATATGTCCCTAATAGAATGTAAAAGCCCTTTTAGACCATACAGATTGACTATTTCCTTGCTTTCCCAAGTATCCTGACTGAGTCCTAAGAGAAACCTCCCTGGTATGGTTGTGTATATTTTAGTTCAATATTCCCTTACTTAACTGAACATTGTGCCTTACGTGGGTTTTTGAATCCTTGTGATAAGTTGCAACAAGCTCTTAAAGGCGTCGGAAGAATGATATGGTTTCATACAACGATTCCTGCCAGAAATACTATATTCATTCAAATGAGGATTGCATAAGTGAGTGCCTAGCCTTATATTGCTGGCAACTAAGAAACACCTAGACACTCTTACATGTATGACTCACAACCAGAATTGTCAACCCCATGATCTAGCAGCCCAGCAATGCCTGTGGTAACTAGTGGAAAGCCTGGATCTTGCTCCTAGCCAGCAATACATAATGTTTTTCCCATCAACACAGTTCCTGGGGAACAATGAGGAGGCACTCCAACTCTGCATCCCAGGAAGGAATCAGAGTGGACCTGCTGTGGCTCAGAATGGTCATGATCATCTCCACCTGACAGCAGTGAGACTCAGCAGGTGGAAGTGTACAGCCTGGATTCGTAGCCAGGTGTAGAAATCATGTAGCAATCAGGAGGCCAAAATGAACCTACTCTGCCGCACTCATAGTACAGAAAATGTTATGAAGTAGGAGATGGAAGTCTCTGCCAGAGCTTCAGATCTAAATTCGGTCAAACGCTCACAGTTTGGTTGGAAATAACTAAAGAGCAGAACTCAAACTCGTTTTTAACATAGTCAATAATCAACTATATATAAATATGGTATATTTGAAAATGATCATGATAGATATTTCATTGAGAAACTGAAATGTTTTTAAAACATGCTACAAAGTAAAATAGAGAACACCAGGAAAGAGCTAGCCTCAGCAAAGAGATTATATCAAATAAACCACATCAAGCTTCTGAATCTACAGCAGTGTATTTACTACCTTTCCATTGTTGAAATAAAACGCTATGATCAAAAGGAAATGAAACAAGAGTGTTTTCTCACTTGCCGTTTCACAGGGAGAATCCACAATGGCAGGAAGCATGGCCATAGTCGGCAATCATGGTAGCCATAGCAAGAAGTTAAGTACTCACATCTGGACCACACATAGACAGAGCAGAGAACAAACTGAAAATAGAGGCTTTTAATCACTAAGCTCCCCCAACAACATTTCCTCCAGCAAACCTGTATCATCTAAGACCCCTCCACTAGCATCATCAACAGAGCACCAAGTATTCAAAGCCCAAGACTACTGGCGACATTTCTCATCCAGACCACCATAGACAGAGCATGAGAAACAACAACAACAAAACCACTAACACCACCACCACCATCACCACCACCATCACCACCACCACCAC
>NW_022196899.1:12686700-12696546 GCF_008632895.1 Mastomys coucha
ACCAACAACAACAACAACAACAACTACAACAACAACAACAACACCTCAGCAGTTAGATACAACAACAGAATAGAGGGAATAAAGGTGGGAGGAAAAACAAAAACTACTGAATTCATAACATAAAAAAAAATCTAGAAATTTCTCAATTTGAGTAGAAAGAAATGTTAATAAGTGGGAGGAGAGACCCACGGGCTATTCAGACTGTATCAAAGTTGTAACATTGTTTTCTGAAAGTCCTAAAAAGAGAAATAGTGAGGACAAAAACAAACTAAATGAATCTTCTCAAGATTCTTGGTTTTAGTATGTTCAAGAATCCTAGTAAGCCCCGAGCACAATAAGCCAAGAAATCCATACTAATGCACCGTAGCAAAAATCTGAAGACTAAGAAAACATTGCTGAAAGCAGACACATAAAATCACACCAATTTATAATCCAAAGCAATTCAGGTGAAAGAAATTACTCCCAGAGATCAATGTGACAAAAAAAAAAAGGCACAGCCATCCTGAGAAAAAGAATCCTCACCCTCAATCCTCCACACAGGTAAAAGCCTTAGGAAATAAAGGAAAATCACAACATTATCAAATGCAGAGAATTTAAAAAACCAAAAGACCTAATTTTAAAAGAAGGGCTAAGGAAGGCCTCTAAGTTGATAGTTTATCATTCTGCATTCCACTTCTTCCCTCGGGGTGTCCAGGCACCGCTACTCACCTGCTAGGAGGGGATGAAGCAGAGCCCAGAACAGATGTAACAGAATAACAGAGAGAGTGACAGTGTTCCTCGAAGATTTCGACGTTCCAGTTCTGGCATTCAGATGGGATTTAGCTGGGAGTCAGGGATACAGCTCTCATAGGTGATATTCGGTGAAACAGCTTGAATACTTTATCTGGGATGAACAAGGGTTATATAAACTTTGGAGACTGGAAAGGGGCTCCTCCTGGGGTAAATGTTCATTGGCTGAGGCTTGAGGTACTGGTACTCATAGGAATGGAGACGCATTCCAGGTAATTGACAGATAGGAAAAGAAGTTGAACCTCTAATTTCACCAAGGACTACATGACATTCCTTAGGTATAATACGTGGGGGTTGGACTCCCCTAAAAAGGTCAGGCAGAGAGGAGGAAGTCCCACTGGTAAAGGTAGTTGTCCATTTTATGCCTGTTTCAGGGGAGATGTCCAGGCATAGTAGAATATGACCTTAATAGTAGGATCTTCCAATATCAGTTAATGGTATGCAAGAAATCTTGGTACATGGTTTGGAAACATATCTAGCAGGACCTCAAAATATATCATTTTATTGTTGCATGCCACTACACCAAATGTCTCAACATTAAAAAGAAAACATGATCTATAACCCAAAAATGCCAAAAGATTTTCAGAGAAACAGAAAGAGAAAGAGAAGGTGAATAGAGTAGAGATAAGACAAAATCTAAGATCAACACCCCATATGAACTTAAACACAAACATCAGAAAAAATATCAATATAATTCTGTAATATCTCAAAAGAATCACATGGCATTACAAAATATGTAGAGTCCTATTTTTCCAAACTATTTCAATATTTGAAAAATAATCAATTAAATTATCATTTTAATAGGGCAAAAAATTAAACTAACAGATGCATAAAACTGATCTGACAGACTTAAAACATTGATTTCAAAAATTCAAAATTAGAAATAGAACACCTTTCTCTAAGAGTCTCTACAGAATGCACACAATAACCATTTGATGGAACAATAGAAGGCTGAATGCTTCCTCAAAATAAGAAGCCAAGGATTCATTCTTACCTGTATGTTTTCTTTCTTTCTTTCTTTCCTTCTTTCTTTCTTTCTTCCTTTCTTTCTTTTTATAACATCACACCGGGAATTTCAAAATCACAGTAGGAATTCTAAATAGTACATTAATTGTAACAACAACAAAAAAAATGAGAAAAATAATCTGTGAGTGTATTCTTATCTGCAGGTAGCATAATTCCAAGAGGTCTACAAAGAACTAAAACAAGCGACTTCAAATGGTGGCATGTAAACTATAAACATGTAGAAAGGTATTTCCATGAACTTGTGATAAACATGCAGATTCTAAGGTTAAATTAGCCATCTTATTGTTTATAAAGATGAGTATTCAGGTATAAATCAAACATTTCTAGAGCTTTAATGCTTAAAAGCTACGATAATAAACTAACTGATGAGAGAAGAGTTTCCAGATAAAACATGAATAATGAAGCCATGATCAACAAGTATAGGGTTAGCAAAGACATCAGTTCTCCTCAAAGTGACCTATAGATGTAATGCTGCTTCTCTCAACATTTGAGCTGGAGTCATGGTATTTTAATAGCTACCAGGACCATTCTTGGTGGGTTCTATTACTATGTCTGTCTGTGGTTAGTCTGAAGTGTTTGTGGGAAGACATAAGAGCTAGAATAATAGAAATCACTTGAGAAAAGAATGGAGTAGGGAGATTCTGACTATCTGATGTCAAGCCAGGGTATAGATTCACTAACAAAATCTTGCTGTACTGGTGGTAAAGAATGTAGGAAATTAAAGAATAACTTTAATAGATCCAAATAACTATGTAAAACTTACTACTAATATTGTTATTGTATGTATATCATGGGAGGACCACTCCACAGAACAGGCGTAGAGGTCAAAGGGCAATATTATGGAGTCAGTACTCCCCTTCTAATGTTATATGAGCTCCAGGAATCAAATACCAGGCAAGTGCATTAAGACATTTACTATAGCAATTACATATAGTAATTACAATGCTATGTTAAAATACCATAACCAAGATAACTTATGAAAGAAGGCATTTATTTGAGTTTAAGTTTTCAGAAAATTAAGGTCTATAATATTGGGGACAGCATGGCCACAGACAACAGACACAGCATCTAAAATGGAGGCTGAAAACTAGAGCTCATTTCTCAAACTGAAACAGGGCGAGCAAACTAGCAGTAGTAAGAATCTAAACTCTAAAGGTTCAGCCACCATGAGATCTTCCACCAGTTCATACTACAACTTCTAAAATGCTCAAACAGAACCATTAACTGAGGACCAAGTATTCAAATGCCTGAAATTATGGGGGACATCTCGTTCAGCTTACAACACGGGCCGTATCATTATCCATCTCCCCATTTTAAATTCCAACGAATTTTCTTTGAAGATGCAGAAGAAATTCAACAGAAGAAGGTCTATCAAGAAATAAAAGGGCTTCAGAGCAAACACATGCTTCCATCTCAGAAAAAGGCAATCTGCACTAAGCAAATACAGAGTAAATCCACGTTTACTCTATTCCTATGAAAAAAGACAAAACAAGAAACTGTTTCAGACATACAGAATGCTGAAGAGGATGTGGAAAACTCAAGACACCCAGCTGTGGATATATGGGATTGGATAGCTGTGCTGTTTGTTTTGTTAAGAAGCACATGCAAACTACCAATACTACAGTGTTTATAATCCTACAAATTTGCTCCAGAAAATGAAGATTTGTGTTTACTCAATAACCTCTGTTTGAATGCTTTCCATCATGTATATTGCTAATAGAAATGCAAACACTCTGCCTGTTCTTCAACGGGTCAATATTTATCGACGTCGTAGAGGACCTCTTGGCAGCATGATGAACAGCGAATATATTCTGCCCAACAACTCTGAAGAGCCCTGTGTGGAATGGAAAAAACCAGCATTGGAACAGTATTCTTTAGATTTTACCAGTATTCTTAAGGTCTGAGCAATATTCTTAAGATGATTTGAACAATAGTCTTAAGATTTGAGACATATTCTTAAGAATTTGAATGATATTCTTAAGGTTCAACAGGATTTTTATGAGTTGAACAATGTTCTTAAGATTTGAACAGTATTGTTAATATTTGAACAGTATTCTTAAGACTATTTGAACAAAACTCTTAAGTACTCTTACGATTTCAGGAGTGTCTTAGTCAGGGTTTCTATTCCTGCACAAACATCATGACCAAGAAGCAAGTTGGGGATGAAAGGGTTTATTCAGCTTACTTCCACATTGCTGTTGATCACCAGAGGAAGTCAGGACTGGAACTCAAGCAGGTCAGGAAGCAGGAGCTGATGCAGTGGCCATGGAGAGATATTCCTTGCTGGCTTGCTTCCCCTGGCTTGCTCAGCCTGCTCTCTTATAGAACCCAAGACTTCCAGCCCAGGGATGGCACCACCCACAAGGGGCCCTACCCCCTTGATCATTAATTGAGAAAATGCCCCACAGTTGGGTCTCATGGAGGCACTTCCCCAACTGAAGCTCCCTTCTCTGTGATAACTCCAGCCTGTGTCAAGTTGACACACAAAATCAACCAGTACAAGGAGTGTTCTTAAGTATTCTTAAGAATTTGAACTGCATTTTTAAGACTTGATCAGGATTCTTAAATATGTTTAAGAATTGAACAGTATTCATAAGAAAACAGAACTAAACAGAAGACAACAAAGCAACAGTGGACCAACTGAAAAAGTGAAGGGAAGTGGGAGTGACCAGGAAACAGTACCATAAAGAATGGCTGGGAGATGGAAATGCATGTAGACTACATAATGGCAATATAAGGGTAGCACTGATACCCTTATAGGCATGATTGTGATTAGTGGGGAAAATAAGGAAATGTTATGAAGACTCAGCATTATTTCCTAGAGCTGTATATGAATGTCTACTCATCTCAAAATGTTTTGATTTTAAAAAACAACTTACCTGTGCCCTTAAATATTTTGTATTATTTTAAAGTACATTTTATGTTTTCAATGTCCAAATGATCACAAGTGGGCAAGAAAATACTTTATCGCAAGCCTGGCACCTGAATTCAGTCCTCCAGATCTGCATGATGGAAGGAGAAAACCAACTTGTACAAGTTGTCTTTGACCTCCACGTTGGGAATTGGTTCTAATGTTTGTCTTATTTCAGTTCCCAAAAGCCGTGCTTCTAGACCTAAGGGTCCCTATCACCAGCTGCCTTCGACTGATAATAAAGAATTGCCATACAGCCAATAGCTGGGCAAGAAGACATGGCAGGTCTTTTAGATTGCCCTGGCAAGGGATGGAGAGAGAAAGAGAGAGAGAGAGAGAGAGAGAGAGAGAGAGAGAGAAGAGAGACAGAGAGAGACAGAGAGACAGAGACAGAGAGACAGAGAGCAGAGAGAGAGAGAGACAGAGACAGAGACAGAGACTGACAGAGACAGAGACAGAGACAGAGACAAAGACAGATTAAGAGAGGAAAATTGCCAGGACTTGGAGGGAAAAGGATCAGAGCTGCAGGACAGAAAGCAGCCTACAATGTAGATGGAAAGGAAATGCAGCCCTACAGCAGTGCTTCCCAGAGGTAACACTGCAGCAAAGATAAAGATAAAATATAGATTTGGAAGTTAAGGGATTAAGCCAGGAATTATGGAGGGAAGCGTGTGTTAACCTTGGGAGGTTTAGAAGTGCCCAACCAACTGAGTTAGTCAAGGCATATCAAAAGTAGCTGGTGTGTGTGTCTTTCATTCATGAATCCAGAGAGCTCTTGGGCAGGACTGAACCAAAGCAGTTTAACCAGTTCACTGCTACACCTCCACACCAATATACAGGCATAATTAGACTCGTGAAACTAATCAAACTGTAATATATTATTTTAAAAGAAAACTGAAAATGATTGAAAATTAATATTAAGCAGTTTTATATTACGGAACTCTAGTAAAGTTGTGACAAGTTTCAACCGTATCAGTTCTGGATGACTATCTTGGGATGTGCTATGGCATGGGAAGTTATAGGGTGCTAGAAATATGTATTTCATTTAATCTGGGGCAATGATTTTAGATCTTTTATCTCTATGTTCAGAATTCATCTTCCAGGAATCACCTGAAGTACTTGACTGTGATGTGTAAAAGTAACTTTTACTTACCAGGTGCAATTGGCATCTTGGAGGCTTACTGCTGAGAAAATTTACCCATTTTAGCTCTTTCTGAACTCTGGATGGCTGGTTCAACTCAGCTGTTCTGGCCCAAACTCCTCTCCAAGCTGAATTATTCAAAGTGGCTCCTCTTGATTTCTGACTGAATTGCCCTGCTTGTCTTCTACCTCTGACAATCTGTTCCAATCTTTTTTTTATTAGATATTTTCTTTATTTACATGTCATAATATCTCCTTCTCACTCTCTGTCTCATCTTATTCTGTCTTCACCTGCAACCTGTCTCCACAAAGCTGTCTTAGTAAAACTGCCTCCTCTCTCTTTCTCTCTCTCTCTCTCTCTCTCTCTCTCTCTCTCTCTCTCTCTCTCTGTCTCTCTCTCTGTCTCTCTCTCTTTCTCTCTCTCTCTCCTCTCTTTTTCCTTTTTTCTTTCTCTCTCTTCCCCTGTGTGTGTATATGTGTTTTTTCTGTGTTTGTGTTTCTGTGTGCTGCTCTCTTAACTACCTTTCTTTCCTGTCTCTTCTCATGAGAGTTGACTCATTCTGTCAAATCTTTCTCTGTACCATCACTTTGTCTGACCCTCAATTAAACATCACTAACAAAAATGGTTATGTTCTTCTACAAACTAATGTCACCAAATGTTTGGGATTACAGGTGTGGACTAAGGGTGTGTGTATTTCGGCCAGATGGAGTAAAAGTGTATGTTGTATCTGTACTGAAGCTGGATCACACAGACCTATGTCTTTGGATGCAATCCCTCAACAGAGCAGCTATTTTACTAGATTAAAACTCCTCCACAGTCATAGTAGCAAACAAATATAAAATGGTTCTGGTCCAATCATACGCCAAAGGTGTATGAAGGTGTGTGTGTGTGTGTGTGTGTGAGTATGTCTTTAACTTAGGCAGGTGTCACCATGTACATCTTGTCTTCAGAAATTGTCATCTCTTTTTAAGACATACTTCACAACTGTAAAGAATCTCTATTTGATTGACCAAGCAATGCTCTCACATTGGCAAGAAGAAAAGGAAATTCCAAAATATAATCTTCCTAATTTAGGGCATGTAATAACAATAGAAAATGAGTCAGTCTTACAATTGTAAGTTGTACTTTGTCAAAAAAAAAAAAAAAAGACATAGAGTTTAATTCTGGAAAACCATGTAAGGAAACCAAAAGTGTTTTAACTTTATTGCAAGAAACCCAAAAGATTCACCAGAACTGGAAGTTCTACCCCTAAATCAAGAATGTAAAACATAAATGAATAAACAGTAAATAGAGTAAAACCTTGGTGCTATTTTTAGGAAAGTCATGGAAGAATCAACCAATTAGTGCTTTCCCTTCTTGGTCTCTATAGAAAGAGGATTATACAAAATTTTTAAAAAAAATGAAAAATGGACACTAACTTACCAAATCCAAAAACAAGAAAATAAATTGGACTTAAGAACAAAACATAACAGCGATATATTAACATTGCTTTGAATCTTAAATTCTAAGATACTACTCAGTTTTAGTGGAATTTTGTTGTGCGGCCAGCACCAAGCACCAGCACTGCAAGTGGAAACGTGGGCAGCGCACTCTGCCAGGATGTGGGGGAACTAAAGGAGTGGGAGAGAATTACCAGCGTCCTGCCAAAGGTCCCGTACTCTGGGAGGCAGACACACACGGGTGTCTGTCAGCTCACCCCACTCCGTTGAGTGTACATCTGGATCCCAGTCATTGGGGAGCAGGGAGGTGGGGAAAAGCTGTGGAGAGGGGAATCCCTGGGTCTCATGGAGGCCAAGGGGGAAGGTTCTAGCTCCTGGGCATCGCAGATGAGGCTGGACAGCATGGAGGAGCTGAGAACTAATTGGGGGCCCCAGAGTAACTCAGTCTCCTCTGGGGCCAAAATGAGAGACGGGGCAGGGGGCAGCAGAAGCGGCCACCAGGTGGTTCGGGCACAAGCAGGCACAAGCACAGGAATTGGCCAACACAACGCGTCTAGTTGAAAGGAAGCAATGCCTTTTCATTGTCATAATATGTTTTACTGTAGAAAAGATAGAGAAATGGTAGAGAAGTAGAGGCCGGCCGTGGCCATGTGTAGAGAGGGAGAAGGGAGAGTTAAGAAAAGAGTAAGAGGTTAAGAGAAAAGAGAGACAGAGGGAAAGAGAGAAGGGGAGGGGCAAACCGCCTCTTATATGGTGGGATGGGCTACCTGGCTGTGGTCAGTTGACTGGGGGTGGAGTCCAGCCAGAATGCTGGAAGCTTTGGGCTTTGTTTAGCCACAGAATAACGGAGTGAGGGTTCATGGTGCCAGTCATTTATGTTAGGAAAGTATCTCTACTGTTCCGTCCCTTGTGAAATCTTCCACTGGGTCTCCAGAAGTTAAGACTCACTCAACGAAAACACAGACGGCTTTTCATGGCCCCGCAGAATGTCACAATAACCACTTCCACTACAGATTCAGGTTTGGTAGAAATTATCAGCATAGAAGGCCAGATATACTTTTCAGATTGAAATATCTGATAGACTATGACCATGGGTCACAAACGTCTATCTGACATACTCATTTCCCCCAGATATAGTTCTACATTTTATTCCCCCTACTTTAATGAGTAGTAATAGAAAAAACAGCATGGCTCATTTCTATCAAATTCTTTATTTTGTCCCTTTCACATCCTAAACAAACATATATAGCTTTTCTTTATAAATTGTGCATTTTATATATCATAATAATTTATTGTCCTCTAACAGAATCCTGCAAATAAAGGTTAACGACGGTATTTATAGACATCCAGGTTAAAATGGGACCAAGCCCAATACTTCTGCTCAATTCATTAAAATCCGTGAACATATTTTAAAAAAAAAAAAATGCACAAACTGACTTCATTAGATGGATATGCAATGTAACAGAAGATGGCATGTCAAAGTCCAAATGGAACAAGAATCAATTGCCAAACTGACTAAGATGGATTTATCAACATATTCTTGATTATGGACCACTGGGTACTCTAACCTCTCAATTAAGACCTAGTGGTTATTTTTTAAAGAATTAGGCACAATTGTCATGAAACAGCTCCAATTTATTCAACGAACTGGAAACTGACTGGCTGGATAGTTTAGGAAATCCTTAGTTGAATGATAAATCCAACCTACACTAAGAAATTTGAACAAGTATCTAACGTAATTCCACATTGTGCATGTGTCCAGAAACAAATAGAAATCCTCTGTTTCATTTACGTAGACAGGATCAGATTAAACTATCAGTGGCCGTGAGCTCTGCCTATCTGTACCTAATGTGGGTGACTGTCTAAACATGGCTCCCAAGGCACAGTTCATCAAACACTGGCATCCAAAATCAAGGATGGAGAGTAGCTATCTGGGTTTAGGAACTACATTGCATCTAGGCATTCTGGGTGACACACAATAACTAGTTGAAGAAAAACGAGGTTGCTTTGCTTTCAATTTTCTCTGAGATCACTATGTACCTATGAACATTGCCTATACACACATGTAGAAACTGCCATCGTTCCTTCTCTAACGGGCAAAAATAGAAGCATGTGGTATCAGCTATGCCATTGCTTATTTTTTTATTAAACTAATAGAATTTATTTTAAAATATACAACTCAGTATTGACATTTTTAAGTAATTAAAATAATTTATAATAGTTAAATGCCTCTTAAATATACATGATAACTTCCGAAGCTAAAAGTAATATGCACTCAACCAGTTTTAAAATCTATTTGGAACATTAAACATGATAGAAGTAGAAAAAAAATCTCTTATGAAGTCCTCTATGAAAGCATATTGTGACAAGTTCCTGATTAGACAGAAACCATTCCATCTCCAAGGGAGAATATGCAGCATAACTGTGGCTTCCTAGAATGTATTCAGCAGTGTTCTTTCTGATTCTACTTCCTGGAATAGTTTGAAGAGTATTGGTATTAGGTCTTCTTTGAAGGTCTGATAGAATTCTGCACTAAACCC
>NW_022196899.1:12696630-12710078 GCF_008632895.1 Mastomys coucha
TTTTTTTTTTTGGTTGGGAAATTTTTAAAGACTGCTTCTATTTCGTTATGGGTATGGGACTGTTTAGATGATCAGACACACTATTATTGTGTGGGGAGCAATGTGTGCTTTGAGTTTTAGGAAAGTTTCTTTTATGAATGTGGATGTTCATGCATTTGGAGCATAGATGTTCAGAATTGAGAGTCCATTTTGGTATATTTTTCCTTTGATAAGTATAAAGTATCCTTCCTTATCCTTTTGATAACTTTTCTTAAAAGTTCATTGTATTCAATATTAGAATGACTACTCCAGCTTGTTTCTTGGGGCCATTTGCTCAGAAAATTGTGTTCCAGCCCTTTACTCTGAGGTTCTGAGGTACATTTCCTGTACGCAGCAAAATGTTGGGTCCTCTTTATGTATCCAGTTTGTTATTTTATGTCTTTTTATTGGGGAATTGAGTTCATTGATTTTATGAGAAAATTAAGGAATAGTGATTGTTGCTTCCTGTTATTTTTTTGTTATTTTTATGTTTGTGTGGCTATCTTCTTTTGTGTTTGTTGAAAGAAGATTACTCTCTTGCTTTTTCTAGGGTGCAGTTTCCCTCCTTGTGTTGGCATTTTCCATCTAATATCCTTTGTAGGGCTGATTTACAGAAAGATATTGTATAAATTTGGTTTTGTCATAGAATATCTTGGTTTCTTCACCTGCAGTAATTGAGAATTTTGCTGGGTATGGTAGCCTAAATTGGCATTTGTGTTCTCTTAGGGTCTGTATGAGATCTGCCCAGGATCTTCTAGCTTTCATAGTCTGGTGAGAAGTCTAGTGTAATTCTGGTAGGTCTGCCTTTTTATGTTACTTGACTTTTTTCCCTTACTGCTTTTAAAATTCTTTCTTTGTTTTGTGTATTTGGTGTTTTGACTATTATGTGACAGGAGGAATTTCTTTTCTGGTCCAGTCTATTTGGTGTCCCTACCTTCTTGTGCTTCTTGTTTGTTTATGGACATCTCTTTCTTTCAGGTAGGGAAGTTTTCTTCTATAATTTTTTGAAGATATTTACTGACCCTTTAAATTGGGAATCTTCACTCTCTTTTATACCCATTATCCTTAGATTTGGTCTTTTCATTGTGTCCTGGATTTCCCGGATGTTTTGGGTTAGGAATATTTTGCATTTTGCATTTTCTTTGACTGTTGTATTAATGATTTCTATGGTGTCTTCTGCCCCTGAGATTCTCTCTTCTATTTCTTGTATTCTGTTGGTGAAACTTGCATCTATGACTCCTGGTCTCTTTCCTAGGTTTTCTATCTCTAGGGTTGTCTTCTTTCTGATTTCTTTATTGTTTCTACTTCCATTTTTAGATCCTGGATGCTTTTGTTCAATTCCTTCACCTGTTTGATTTTGTTTTCCTGTAATTCTTTAAGGTATTTTTGTGTTTCCTTTTAAGGGCTCCTAGCTGTTTACCTGTGTTCTCCTGTGTTTTTTAAAGGAGTTATCTATGTCCTTCTTATAATCCTTTATCATTATCAGGAGATATGATTTTAAATCAGAGTCTTGCTTTTCTGGTGTGTTTGGGCCCACTATGGTGAGAGAACTGGGTTCTGATGATGCCAAGTAGCCTTGGTTTCTGTTGCTTATGTTCTTGCCCTTATTTCCTGTCATTTGTTTATCTCTAGTGTTAGTTAGTCTTGCTGTCTTTGACTGTGCCTTGTCCCTCTGGCAGGCCTGTGTGTCAGTACTCCTTGGAGACCAATTCTCTCCTGGAGGAATTTGGGTGTGGAGAGCTGTGGCACAGGGTGAACTCTGGGGTGCAGAGGAGAACCTGTCCCTTCCCTGGCTCTTCTTTAGTTCCTGTGTCCTGATGGCTCCACATGGGTCTCTCTTTGGCTAGGAATCTGAGCAGAAGTGGTGGTCTTACCTGTGCTCTCAGGTGTGTCAGCACTCCTGGGAGACCAGCTGTCTCCTGCCTGTAAATGGGTATAGGGCGCTATGGCACAAGATCAGCTCCAGATGCTGTGGCACAGGATTAGCTCCCAGTGCAGATAGAAACTGAAAGGATCCTGTTGATATCAGCAATGCCATCCATATCTGTATCTATCCTGCTAACTTTCCCATGACTAGAAAAGTCAATATGGCTTTGAAATAGCAATCAATTCTAGAGATGGATTGCGTCTTTCTATAGTTTAGCTGGATGCTTCGTAGGCCGTTCCACTTTGTAGGTATGATGCTTGCAATATTGTTGGGTTATTCAATTGTGAGACTGGAGGACAATAATACATGTATTTGTATAAGCTTTTGGATAGCACATGTTTATATTGCCAAGATTTTATTGCCTATCTATTCAACTACTTAATTGTTTTAAAATATGTGTTCACTGGAGAACAAATAATACCTGAAGAAACTCCCTCCATACAGCAAGAGCTACCTTGCTCATTACAGGAGTCCCTGACACAATGAGAACTCCCCAGCTATGGCTGTCTACAACATACTTGCCTGAACTGCTGGCAGAGGAAGTTTACTTGACTCCAACACTGTACATAATGCACCCCTGAATTATAGCCAAGGAAGCTACAGAGCAATACGCTCACATTGGCCTCCTAGAACCAAAGCCAACATTACATATAAAACTGATACCCAAAATACATCTTCAGGAGAAAGTCACTTAATAAGACAATTTAAGAAAAGCAATATGTGATCCTTATGAGATACAAAGTTCACCATAGGGATGTGTGTGTGGGGTGTGTATATGTGTGTGCGTATGTGTGTGTGTGGGGGGGTGTCAGTATGATGTTCTCAAGAGATCATTACAGTAGAGCCACAGGTTTCATAGAATTCAAAATGCATGAAAAAACTCAATAAAGAGTTAAAATACACCCCAGCAATGGGCATAGAGACATCTTGTTGGTGGTGGTGTTCTTATTTCTCTCAGTGGCAGAGTGGATGACTGCCCTTTGTTCATCCTAGCTTGATGCCTAGCTAGATGGATAAGCTGTCTTATGTCTAAGATTCATCAAAATAAAATCAAAATAAATTAATCAAATCAAATCTAGGTAGCACATCACAGGAAGAAGAAGAAAACAGAAAGAGACCTGTGGACAACCATGCCACCCACAGACCTGCCCTCAAGCACGTGGCACAGGTAGGCCATAGACCCTCATTTGCCACTATGCAGCACAGCATAAATGGAGGATGTTGCCCAAGAGTCCACCAGCCATGTGACCAGCAGGCAGCAGGTTATGGTGGTCAGAAGGGAGAGAAAGAGAAGTGGAGTAGATTGAGCATTATGAAGAAAGATGGAAAAAGAACTTGAGGATGGAGAAGAGTAGCTTGCTATGAGTGGACAGGTCCACCCTCTGAGGCTAAGGTGAGATCCCAGACTGTGTTAGCACTGAGGGCCTTGTCTGAGTTGCTGGCTATGCAGCTGCAGGGAAGTCGGTGTCGATATCCATGGCTCACAGTACTACTAGAGAATCTGTGGATGTCCTTGTTTGGGGAAGCTAGCAGGGATCATGGGTATGTCCAGGGGCTGAGTATAACTGGGCCTGACCCTCACTGCATGCTGCAGCCTTGATAAGAATGGGCATTGCACCTCACCTGGGCAATAGAGTGGAGCTGGCCCTGATGGTGAAGGCAGGGGTGAGCCAGTCCCTGAGTGTATTAGCATGGTGATATCTGGCCCAGCCCCTGGCAGGCTGTGGCACTGCATAGAATAAGCCCAAAACTTTGACTGGGAAACACAGGGAAGCCAGTTCTGAAGGCTTGAGGGCAGGTAAGCTGGATCTGAGTGCATGAGAGCCTCCTGCCAGTGGCAGCATTGGGTGGCCTAGCTGATGCAGTACTGAAGAACTTACCCTGAGAGTGCAGACAATGGAGAGACAGCAGACCACCCAGCTCAGCTACCACCCAGGCCCATTCCAGGGCTCTAAATTAGCCCACGCCAAAATCTCTATCCTCTGCTCAAGAGAGGTTAGGGGTCTATGAAGGGGCAATTCTTGCTGTTTCACAAGTATAGGATCCCTGTCACACAGGCCAAAAACAGCACAAATGGGAGGAGTCCCAGTGAGGATCAATAGTGATGCAGTCACAGAAGCCAGAGACCTTGAGCCGTACCAATATCTGATTGCAATGAATACGTGGAAGTGAAGATGTGTGGACAGAGGGATATGCTACGGGACACACTGTGACATGCTAGAGCTTCCATGATGACATTTTTCTTTTTTTACTTTTTTTTTTTATTTTTTATTGGATATTTTCTTTATTTTCATTTCAAATGTTATCCCCCTTTCCCAGTCCTCCCACCCCTGGGAACCCCCTATCTCATCCTCCCTCCTGCTGCTTCTATGTGGGTATTCCTCCGCCTATCCACCCACTCCCACCTCCCTGACCTCAATTTCCCCACACTGGGGCATCTATCAAGCCTTCATAGGACCAAGGACCTCTCAACCCATTGGTGCATGACAAGGCCATCCTCTGCTACATATGCAGCTGGAGCCATGTGTACTCCTTTGTTGATGGCTTAGTCCCTGGGAGTTCCAGCGGGGTTTGGTTGGTTAATATTGTTGTTCTTTTTATGGGGTTGCAAACCCCTTCAACTCTTTCAGACCTTTTTCTAACTTCTCTATTGGGAACCCCATGCTCAGTCCAATGGTTGGCTGCAAACATCTGCCTCTATATTTGTAAGGCTCTGGAAGACAGCCATGTCAGGGTCGTCTCAGCATGCACTTCTTGGCATCCACAATAGTGTCTGGGTTTGGTAACTGTATATGGGATGAATCCCCAGGTGGGACATTCTCTGGATTGCCTTTCCTTCAGTCTTTGCTCTACACTTTATCTCCATATGTACTCCTGTGAGTACTTTGTTCTCCTTCTAAGAAGAACCGAAGCACCCACACTTTAGTTTTCCTTCTTATTGAGCTTCATATGGTCTGTGAATTGTATCCTAGTTATTTGGAGCTTTTGGGCTAATGTCCACTTATCAGTGACTGCATACCATATGTGTTCTTTTGTGATTGGGTTACCTCAGTCAGGATGATATTTTCTAGTTCCATCCATTTGCCTAAGAATTTCATGAATTCATCATTTTTAATACCTGAGTAGTACTCCATTGTGTAAATGTACCACATTTTCTGTGTACATTCCTCTGTTGAAGGACATCTGGGTTCTTTCCAGCTTCTGGCCATTATAAATAAGGCTGCTATGAACATAGTGGAGCATGAGCATCTTCTGGGTATATGCCCAAGAGTGGGATAGCTGGGTCCTCCAGTAGAACTATGTCCAATTTCCGGAGGAACCACCAAACTGATTTCCAGAGTGTTTGTACCAGCTTGCAATCCCACCAGCAATGAAGGAGTGTTCCTCTTTCTCCACAACCTCTCCAGCATCTTCTGTCACCTGAGATTTTTATCCTAGCCATTCTGATCGGTATGAGGTGGAATCACAGGGTTGTTTTGATTTGCATTTCCCTGATGACTAAGGATGTTGAATATCAAATGTGCTTCTTGGCCATTCGATATTCCTCAGTTGTAAATTCTTTTATTTTCTATGCTTTCTTTTTACTGATTTGCTTGCTTGCTTGCTTGCTTGCTTGCTGGCTGGCTGGCTGGCTGGCTGGCTGGCTGGCTGGCTGGCTGGCTGGCTGACTGGCTTGCTTGCTTGCTTGCTTGTATACTTTATCTTGCAGGGAAGATTACAAAGGTGAAGGTTATTTTGCTGAAGCAGACATGTGAGAGGATGTTCTGTTGAAAACAGGCATGTTGCGTTTTACAGGACGGTTCCTGGTGAGAGGGCATGTGATGCTTTGCTAGAGCAGACACTTGGGAAGACACATGATGTTTGGAAAGAGTCTAAGTCTAACCCAACAGACAGTAGACTATGTTTTGCTGAATCAGAGCCTTGATGGTCTTCGCTGAGAAAGGTCTAGCCTTGCTTTCTTTGCTGATCTTCTCTTGTGACTTCATAGAAAGAAATGCACCAAAGAAATTCTGGTGGTGTTCCGGCTGTTCCTTGCTGCTTCAGTGGACACCTGCCAACTGGTGCAATCTTGCAGTTTCTTCTGGATTGAGCTGCTGTTGCTGCTTCATACTTGGCGCTTTGCTAGTGGACTGGACTGCTAACAACAAAGATTAGAATCATGCCAAGAAAAATACTTCTAAACAGGTCCATGTCACCCTTGTCCTATTTGCCATTTTTTTTCTTTACCTCTGGTGGGTGGTGGAATAGAAGGGAGGTTGAAGTGTTAAGAACCCTCATTAAGTTAGGTTTTACAAAATCTAAGTCTACTGACCACACATGTTTTTTACAAAGGGCTTATGGAATCCCATGTAAACATGATCAGATAAAATCTACAATTTTCAAGTGGAAAAATACTAAGAGAGTTTTTAAGTATCTAAGGTAAATATACCAACTCCATAATAATGATATTGTTATAAGACTAATAACAGATTTCTCTGCAGAGATATAATAAACCAAAGGAAATATAAAATGTATTCCAAATCGTGAAATAAAATAAGGGTATAGTTTAGAAACAAACAAACAAAAAAGATGTTCTATTTAAGTTCTAAAAGATGTTCTAAGTAAAGATTAAGAAATACATAAGTAGCAAATCAGTCATCCAAAACCTGATTAAAATGAGTGAGAATAGGCCCACAGGGTCTAAATGTTTTAGAAAGAACACCAGGCAACTAAGGGTGTTCTGAAATTGGGGGGAGGGGGAGTCTCCAGGGAAGATCACATGAATTAATTGTCCAATACTAAATCATTAGCTCTGAAAACATATATAAAAGTAATATTGCATAGACAAAGCAAGTTACAGTTAGGAATGTGTGTGTGTGTGTGTGTGTGTGTGTGTGTGTGTGTGTGTGCGCAATAACAATGAAAAAGAGACCATAAATTTAAAAGATAATGGGAAAATGTGAGGGGAAAAAAGGGAAGGAGAAATGAAAAAAATATGTTAACCTCAAGAAAGAGTAAAAGGAAATAAAAAAGAAAGTAACTATCAGATGTCCCTGAAACAAAGAATGGATACAGAAAAATGTGGTACATTTACACAATGAGATACTATTCAGCTATTAAAACTGAGGACATCATGAGTTTTGCAGTCAAATGAATGGAACTAGAAAAATATCATCCCGAGTGAAGTACCCAGACCCAATAGGACATACATGGTATATGTTCATTAATAGGTAGATGTTAGCCAAAAAGTACAGAATACCTATGATACAACTCACAGACTATACGAGAAACACCAAGTGAGGATGCTATAATCCCACTTAGAAGGAGGAAAGAACATAATCATGGGAGGCAGAGTGAAGGAGGGAATTGGGTAGAAGAGGGAAGGCAGAAGAGAAAAAGGGAACAGGATTAGATATGGGGGGAGGAGAGAAATCCAAAGGGCCAAGAGAATGAGTGGAAAGATGCATCCTTAGGGAGCAGGAAGGGGGACCCTCTAGGAAGAACAAGAGACCCCAGGAAGTATGAGACTCTCAGAACTCAATGTGATTGTCCTTGGATGAAATGCCCAACAGTTGGGAGAGGGAACTCAAAGAGTGCACCTCCAGTAGAAAGATAGGGCCTCAAGAGGAGGGATGCAATTACCAACACACAATCAAAATTTCTGACCCAAAGGTATTCCTGTCTAAAAGAATGGCAGGGACAAAAATGGAGAAGAGACTGAGGGAAGGGTGATCCAGTGACCAGTCCAAATGGGGATCCATCTAATAATAATAATGATAATAATAAAGACCAGCTGAACAGATTAGAATAGACCATATGCTGTCTATGAAATCTCATTTCTCAACTAAAGTCCTCCTAGACTGAAAGAGAAAGCATTGCCATTCTAAGGCATGGTCAGTGGAGCAAGCCTGTAAATCCATATAAACTGAGGCAGAAGAATCACAAGTTCAAGGTGAGTGTGACCTACAGAATGAGTTCAAAGTCAACATGGGTAACTTACTAAGACCCTATCTTAAAAGAAAAAATAAATAAAGCTGGAAATATAGCTTGATAATAGAGTCCTTGCCTACAGTGTGCAAAGTCCCAAGATCCCCACTATTGCCTCAACCTAAAGAAAAAATGTATTTTTGAGTAAATAGAAATCTAGTATAATGATATACTTGTGTCGACTTGATAAAACTTAGGATTATTGGGGGAAAATCTCTTGGAATACGTGTGAAAACTCATGTAACTTACAGACCTAATTAAAAATGGCATAAGCCCACCCTCTCTTTTCCCCTCTCTCCCTCCCTCCCTCTCTCCTTGCTATCTGTGGATACATCATGACTAGCTGCACCCAGTTTTTACTGCTATATCCCAGGATAGGCTTTATACTCAAAGTAGGACTCAAATTAAACCCTTCCATGTATAAATTGCTTTTTTCAAGTATTTTGTTCACAACAACAAAGCAAGTAACTAGTACAAGTCCTAATATAATAAATATATTAATATATCACAAAGAGACTAAGCTTAAAACAACTATGAGACAGAGGCCACTATATGATGACCAAGTAATCAATTTAAAAGATATTATAACCTCTGTTCTCCCAGACCCAACCATCAGGGTCATCACTACCACTACAACAGACCACCAGCAGTAGCCTCTCTTGACTCCTGTCAATACCTTCTATGGATCCCACAGACCACCCCCTGAAACTCACTTCCCTTTTTCTCAGCCTCCAACACCAGCAAGTATTCCCCATAAACACACCAGCCAAGCCAGCCAATAAAACAGGCAACACCTAGCCAACACACTGTGAAAATCCAAAGAGAAAACAGGAATCAAGGAACCAAACACCCACCTAACAATGAAAAACCCAGAAATAAGCATTTAGTATTATAATCATTCCAAACCAAGATGCCTATAAGCCAGCATGAGCACAAATCAATAACTCTGAGGGAAACATATCTCCACCAGAGCCAAGCTATCTCACCATAGCAGGCCTTGAGTATTATAAAATAGCTGAAGCACAAAAAAAAAATGACCTTAAAACTACCTATATGAAGATGGTAGAGATCTTTAAAGAGGAAATCAATGAATCCCTTAAAGAAATTTAGGAAAACACAAACAATTGGGAGAGATTACTAAATCCTTCAAAGAAAGCCAAGAAAAAACAAACAGTTGAATGCAATGATGAAACCATTCAAGACCTGAAAATGGAACTAGAAGCAATAAAGAAAACATAAACTGAAGGAATTCTAGAAATGAAATATTTAAGAGTATGTACAGAAACTACAGCAGCTTCACTAATAGAATGCAAGAGTTGGAAGAAAAATATCTCAGGCATTGAAGATATAATCAAAGAAATGGAAGGATACATTGATTGAAAGAAATGTTAAATCTAAAAAAATACCTGATACAAAATAGCCAGAAATGTGGGACACTATGAAAAGACCCAAACCTAAGAATAATAAGAACAGAGCAAAAAAAAAAAAAAAAAAAAAAAAAAAAAAAAAAAAAAAAAAGAATCCCAGCTCAAAGGCCCAGATAATATTTTCAACAACATCATAGAATAAAAGTTTTTCTAACCAAAATAAGGTACCTATAAAGGTACAAGAAGCATAGAGAACAACAAATGGATTGCCCTGAAAACAAAGTCCCCTTGTCACATAATAATCAAAACACTAAACATTCAGAAAAAAGAAAAATATTAAAAGCTGCAGCAAAGGATATTAGCTGTTAAGTAAATGATAATCAAGCTACAGTCTATAGACCCAGAGAGGCTAGGTCAAGCAGAGGGCTCAAAGGGGAATGCATGGCTCTTCCTAGGAAAGTGAAATAAAACAGATACTATAGGTAGACTTAGGGTGGTTAGGATGGTATCAGGAAGGATCAGGTAAGGGTGATAAAGGACAGGGAAAGACAACTGGAATTGGGGAGGGGCATTTGCAATGCAGTATGAAAACCTAATGGAGTGGGAACTTCCTGGAATCTATGAATGTGACCCTAATGAAGACTCCTAGTAATGGATGATATGGAGTCTGAACTGGCCATACGTGGTAGCCATGCAGAGTTTCTAGTAGTGGGCCAAGTTGAGTTGTTGGCTGAGATAGGGGTCCTTTGGAGATTCCCCAAACATCCTAGGCCAATGCTAGGATGGAGGGTCCTTTTTGAAAAACTGACAGCAAGACAATATCCACACAGCTTACTGAACATTACGAGGTTGAGCTGGTATAGGCTTGGTGCCTTCACTTCTATGTTCTATCTTTTGCATAAAAAGGTACTCTTAACAACTATGGAAAGAGAAACTGTATACCAATCCAACCACAAAACCTTCCACCTATAATCTATCCTGCCTGCAAGATATGCTGGGGCAATGGTGGCACAAAACTTGTGGTAGTGGCTAGCCAATGTCTGCTTTAAGTTGAAGCCCACTCCACAAGAGAGTCCATGCCTGACATAGCCTGGAACTAGAAACTAGATAGTCCAGAGAGCTGGGTCCAGAGAACTAAACAAAACTGACCAAAATAAATAGGCAGACAGACAGAGTAGAATGATTCCTAATGATATTCTTTTATACTCACAGATTGATGTCAACATAAGAAATTTGTCTCACAAAGAAAGGAACGGGAGAATAGATGGCCAGAAAGGCACTTACTCTAAGTTCAAGGCCAGTATGGGTTACTGAGAGAGATCATGTCTACAGAAAAAGAAAGAGAAAAAAAGAGAGAGGTTGGATAAAAATGAAGATGGATGGGAGAGGGGGAAAGGAAAGAAATGAAATGGAAGAATTGAAAGAAGAGAAATAACTCTTGTTTATATAATTATCAAATTTCCTAAGTAGAAATCATAAAAATGATTTCATATAAAGTGAGAAAAAGCAATAGAGCAACTTAATTAAGGAAGCAAAATTTTCTACAGAGAAAGTTACAAAAGTGATAAAAAATTAAAGCACAAAATGTCATAGTTAGATTTGCTGTTGCTTTAAAGAAACACCATGACCAAAGACAACTGAGGGAGGAACAGTGTTATTTTGTTTATACTTTGGTATTTTATCTCACCATCAAAAACTCTAATAGGACAAGATCATGCAGGTAGGAGCTGTAAAGGCCATGGAGGAATGGATGCTGTATATTGACTTGCTTCTCATGGTATCCTTAGCCTGCTTTCTTATAGTGCCCAGGTCCTCCAGCCAAAGAGTGAGTGACACTACTCACAATGGCACTACTCACACATCAATGCTACTCACAATGGCACTACTCATACATCAACTGATAATTTAAAAAAGAAAATGTCCTAAAAGCTTGCCTATGTCCCGATCTTATAGAGGCACTTTTTAATTGACGTTTCTTCCTCTCAGATGGATCTAACTTGTGTTAATTTAGCACATAACTAGCCAGTACATACAGAAAGCAAATACATTTTTATCCCTAACATAGCATCTATTGTCAACTTGACACAGCTGAGAAGAGAGAACCTCAAATGATGAACTGTCTCCATGGGATGGGCCTATGGGCACTTTTGTGGAGCACTTTCTCTATTGATAACTGATATAGGAGGGTACAGACTATTGTGGCTGATGCCATCTCTGGACAGGTGATCATGGATTTTACAGAATAACTAGACAAGCAAGTCAGAGAAAGCAAGTGCCCCACGTTCTCTGCTTCAGTTCCTTCCTCGGCTTCCATTAAGGATGAACCTCAACCTATAACAAAAATAAGCCCTTTCCTATACAAGTTGTTTCTGGTTCTGATTTTATCCCAGCAACAAAATACTGGAAACCTGTAGCAGAATTTCCCCCCAATGAATTTAAATATTAATATCACAAAAAAGCCTGTGATTGGACAGGGAAGAGGAAGATGGAGCTAAGAGTTTCAGAGACAGGGACAAGAAGAGAGAAGAAGGAAGAGACAAGAGAAGATGGATGGAGAAGAGGATAAACCTTATCCACATGGTTTTATATAGCCACAGGTAGCTATGAATCTCATGAAAGGATAGAATAATTGGAATAACTTGTCTAGTCTAGGTAGACAGTTTGTATCATTATCAAATGGCTCTGAAACTCTCAGCTTCTGTTTCCCTGTCCAATCACAGGCTCTTCAATGTATTAATATTTAAGTTAATTGGGGAAAAATTCTACTACATTTCACACTTTCTGTACAAATAAAAAGAAACTTTTCTCTCAAATACAAATTGAGCACAACTATTACCATGTTTTAAATTATAGAGTATAAGATTCACCTAACATCCAGTCTATCAATTTTGTCAATTAAATAGAATATGTTATCTATCCTAACTTAAATGAGGCTTATAAATCTATGCTATAATCTGGTTTAGCTCGTATGCTGTCTGAAAACTATATTCTCAAATATTTTTTCTCAATGCTAAATAGCCTTCGTTGGCTATGAGACTATAACTTGTCTTTCAACCCCTTCAGAAACCCAAGAATGACCAATATTATCTAAAAATATAGGAAGCCTAACAGCTTCCAGAACTGAGACAAGTTGTATAGACAGCCGCCTATCTATATAGCTCCTGTATATCAGGAAGTTGGAGCATCAGTCTTCAACCTTCTGGCCCAGGATCATTTGACAGAACACTGTAATGCAGAATTTTGAAGGACTGATTACTCTGACTTGGCAGAGATTATCAGTCGACTATTTGAATAGTGTGTCCTTTTTCTGGACAATATTTTGTCTGTAGATAAATAGGCAATTTCTGCCCAGTGGTTACCTAGCCACAATGTACTACTTCACCTGGAGGTAGAGATGCCCAATTTCTTCTTTGAATCCACAAAAGGAGAGCAGCTAGGAGCAGATTTGTTTCAACCACAAAAGTATTAATAACATTAAATGTTACATTCTGTGGATTTCTGATGTTTGTGAAAACCAACTATGTATGTAAAGTAATCTAGACTGTTGTCTGTTAACTACTCTTAGCTATTTCTAATTAAATTATGTGAAAACACCCTAACAATAACATCAGAGCCATGAATTTGCTATCTGACCCTTAATTCATAGGCTTAAACATCTCAGATCAGTTTGTAATGGCAGTCAGGGAAGGACTGAGTCTAAGCTTTATAGTTTTAAATTTTTTTGTATCAATAGAAGAAATTTCTACCAATGAAAACCTTGATTCTGCATCAAAATAAATTATGTACCAAGATAAAAAAAATATGACTTAAATTTAGTAACTATTGTAAAGATTGCTACCAAATGAGATTATGGCTACACAATCAATTCTAGGCACTTCCTCCCTGTTCCAATTATGACCATTTCAAAATTCCCCAGGAAGACAACTAGAATAATCACCTCTATACCTCCCAGTCCAGGAAACTGGGGCAACGACTCTTCATAACCTCTTTAAGCTGAATATGGGCATTGAGATATCTTTGAAGGGGGGAAGGGTAGGGATAAATGGGGGAAGTAGGATTGCCTTAAGAATGCATATTCATAGAGCTGCCATCTTCTCTCCAGTGAGTTCCTAAGCCAGGAGCAGTCAGCAAGGAGACACAGACCCCAAGAGTCGCAGGGGAGCCGCCAG
>NW_022196899.1:12722023-12724677 GCF_008632895.1 Mastomys coucha
GGGAAACCGGGAATGGAGAAAGTTACATGTAAATAAAGAAAATATCAAAAAAAAAAAAGAATGCATATTCATGCATTTTATTATGTCTATACTTCCAAAAATGATCTACAGATTCAATGCAAACCCTTTCAAAATACCAACCAACAACATTTTCTTAACACAGAACTAGAAAAAAAAAGATCTTAAAATTTCTGAACATGCACAAAAGGCCCTGACTACCCAATGCAATCTTGATCAAAAATAGCAATGCACTACAACTGCTGATTTCAAGACATAATACACAGCTGGATGTGGTGGTTTGTTTCTGTCCTACCAACACTTGAAAGGCAGTAGCAGGAGGATCACAGTGAGTGCCAGGCCATGCTTGAGTGAGACTCTGTTTTTAACAAATAAAAAGATCTTCTCCAGATCATGACAGTCAAAAGAGAGATCAACAGGGCAGAAGAAACACCCCAGAGGTAAACCTACAGATTTACAGGGCCCTAACTCTTGATACAAGTGCCAAAACATATATTCTCAAAAGGACAATCACTTTGATAAATCACATTGGGAAAACTGGCTATCCATAAAAGTCAACATTGACAGCTATTGCTCATCCTATACAAAAATAAACTCAAAATCCACCCCAGACCCGAATGACAGACTTAAAATTCTGAAACTACTAGAAGCAAGCCCAAGGAAAACACTTGAGACAATGCTACTACCACAATTGTTTTCTTTGGGGGGCAGAGATAGAATTCTCAAAAAATGGGAAACAAAATCAAAACTTGACAAACATGCATTGGCATCAAACGTAAAAGCATCTGTATACCAAGGAAACCGTCGGCGGAGTGGAGAGATACTCGCAGTCACAGAAGGTGAGAAAATACTTGACAACTATTCATCTGAAAAAGGACTGATCCGCAGACTATCAGAGGCACTCAAAGCAGTTCAAGCAACCAATTAAACACTGTGGGCAAAGACCTGAACAGACACTTCTTAAAATGAGAAACATAAATGAGGGTGCCTTTAAATAGGATTAATCCTTGGTATCTTTAGCCATTGGACCAATTCAAATCAAAACTACAGTGACATTTTATCATACTTGAGTCAGAATAACTATTATCAAGAAGCAAAAGAATGGGAGAAAAGCTGTCAAAGGGCACAAAGCAAAAAAAAAAAAAAATTCATTGCTGTCAAGAATATAAATTATTATAGCTATGATAGAAAAGAAAATAGAAGTTCTTTTAAAAGCTACAAGTAGATCTCACATGTGATCAAGTAATCCTACTTTATGCTATAATATTCAGCCAAGAGGATAAAAATCAGCGCAACAAAGAGATACCCACACACCCATATTTATAGAAGCACAGCAGCTGGGGAGGTCCAATCAAGGGACTAAGGTACAAAGAAAATTAGGCGTTCATATACATGGAGTATTATTCATCCATAATGAAGCATGAGAAAGTCTGCCATTTGATGCAAAATGTTTGTAAATTATGTTGAGTAAATTAAAACAGACACAGACAGACAAATGCTACGTATTTGGAAGACAGAAATAAAAGACAGCAAGGTGACCTGAAAGTAGAACAAGAATTAGTAGAGATGGGGAAGTATATACAGGAGAGAAGATTGGGAAGTATGAGAAACCAGTGCACACTGAATCCATGTATGGAAAGAGCACAACCAAGCACATCAGCGAGCACAGGGCTACCACTGTTAGTGTGGAAAGGTCTAAGTGATTACAGATAAGCGGTTAGATGTCTTAGCTTTTCTGGGAAAAGTTGATGTTGAAGCAGAGCTGAAGAACAGATTTGTTGGGGGAAACTCCTCTAAAGAATAAGAAAATCTCAAGCAGGATTGCTAAGGAAGAGCCAAAGGTCCACTACCACGTGTGAAATAACAATGGAGAAGAGACAGAGGCAATTAAGGACGGCCTCAGACCTTGCTCTACGTCTGACAGTCCCATTATCTCTCAGCATCTTTAGGGACTGACTTGGACCTTGTCAAATAGAAAACCTGGAGGATGTTAATTGTCCTTGATACAAAATGATACATTATGTGAATATAACCTACAATCTCTCCATGTACTTTAGATTACTTCTAAGTTCCTCATAAAACGTAAAATGTCTTGACAAATGTCAACAGTAGTCACCATATGTGGGAGAACAATAATAAGAAATAGTACAATAGTTATGCAGGTAAATTTTGCTGAGCGTATTCAGTCTGCTGTTGGCTAAATCCGTAGAAACAAAATGGTGCATATGGAGCCATGAAACACAGGAGTCAATTATATCAGCCATCTCAATGGAAAAGTTCCCATTAGAGGAGTATTAAAATTGTGCACAAAAATATCCAGGCATTGATGGTTTAGCTATCCGCACTTACTGGCTATTGGCTGCCAATAAGAATTTAATCTTGAATTCACTGTTTTTAATAGCTAAGTAGTACTCCATCCATTTTCCCAAGAATTTCATAACTTCATTGATTTTTTTTTAGATATTTTCTTTATTTACATGTAAATTTCTCCATTCCCAGTTTCCCCTCCAAAAAAAAAAGAAACAAACAAAAACAACAAACACAAACCCCTGTTGCCTCCCACTTCCTCATGCCTGCCACCCCACCCTCTCCCACTTTCTGGCCCCGGCATTCCCCTACACTGGGGCACAGAACCT
>NW_022196899.1:12726205-12779975 GCF_008632895.1 Mastomys coucha
AGCTGAGTAGTACTCCATTGTGTAGATGTACCACATTTTCTGTATCCATTCCTCTGTTGAAGGACATCCAGATTCTTTCTGGCTCCTGGCTATTATAAATAAGGCTGCTATGAACATAGTGGAGCATGTGTCCTTATTACATGTTGGAGTATCTTCTGGGTATATGCCCAGGAGTGGTATAGCTGGGTCCTCTGATAGTACTATGTCCAATTTCCAGAGGAACCGCCAAACTGATTTCCACTATGGAGCAGAAACTAAAGGAAGGACAATTTCAGAGACTGTTCCACCTGGGAATCCTTCCCATATTCAATCATCAAATCTAGATACTATTGTGGATGCCAGCAAGTGCGGGATGACAGGAGTCTGATGTAGCTGTCTCCTGAGAGGCTCTGACAGTACCCAACTAATACAGAAGTAGAGGCTCACAGCCATCCATTGGACTGAGTACAGGGTCCCCAATGAAGGAGCTAGAGAAAGGACCCAAGGAGCTGAAAGGTTTGCAGCCCCTTAGGACTAACAACAATATGAACTAACTAGTACCCTCAGAGCTTCCAGAGACTAAAACACCAACCAAAGAGTACACATGGTAGGACTCATGGCTGCAGCAGCATATGTATAGCAGAGAATGGCCAAGTTGGTCATCAATGGAGGGAGAGGCCCTTGGCCCTGTGAAGGTTCTATGCCCCAGTGTAGGGGAATGCCATGGCTAGTAAGCAGGAGGAGGTGGGTTGGTAAGCAGGGGGAGGGAACAGGGGTTTGTTTTAGTTTTGGGTTTTTTTTTTATTTTCCTTTATTTTATTTTATTTATTTGTTGTTGTTGTTGTTGTGGGGAAACCTGGGAAAGGAGATATTGTAAATAAAGAAAACATCTAATAGAAAAAAAAACTTCCTAGGCTGACTCACCAAACTCAGTCATCTTTGCATATAACTAATGGTCCTCTTTCCATCTCCTACCCTCAACCCCTTTTCCACCAGCCTCCTCCGGAGAAACTTCACCTGCTCCCATGAAAGAAGGAGGGTTTGAGTGAAAAGATAGGAACTTCATGATATTCCCTGCCATTTCTTTGGACTTCCATCAGATAATCTTTGTCTGCTTAGCAGCTTTTTTCCTTCCGGTGACTGGAGCTGAAGTTAAGGGCCAAGAGACGTATAGCTAGATTCCTTGTGGCCAGGATCTTTCCAGATTTACTGGGTCTTGATGTTTCAGAAGGCAGACTGTCCAGTCTGCCCTTGTCCCTTATCAGGCCGCAACCATTGACTTAATTCATATAGACCCCTGTCCCCAGGCATCTGTGAACATCTCACATTTAACTTACAAAGCATACTACTTTAGCCACCCACCGACTGCCTAATTGTGTCACCACAGATACAGGTAATTTGAAGTGGTCTATGAGACAATGTCCTGCCAGAGTGCCTTCTACACCATGCCACGCCTATACAGACTTCTACTCGTAATGTCAGCGTCTTTGTGACTTCTTTACCTCCTTAGAAACATTTAGTCAATATTCAAATTCTCAAAAGAATCACCCTAAAAAGAAATCTCAACTTTAATCAAGCTATTAAGGCTTTTGAAATCAAAGATAGACAAAGAGAAATGCTTCTGATTAAGGAGGAAAATCAAATTCAATAGAGGTTTTATTGGAAAAGTTATTAGAAGAGAAGCAATTACTTTAAAAAAAGTTATAGCTCACAGGAATTTCCTATCTGTATATGACATGAGAAATAGAAGCATCATGCATCCAACTGCAAACAGCCTTTACTTCACTAATGTAAGTGCTACTTACTGATTTAGTCACTACATAGATATATCTAAGAGCTTGAGCAAGAAGCCCCGGATGGGGTGACGCATCATCTGACATCACATATATATGATGGTGGAGTGAGTTGATGATTATCAGAATACAAAAACAAGTGTTATGCTCTCTATGTTTAAATTAGTCTTAGATCTAAAATGCATTTATTTATTTTGTATTTAGATAGTATGTGTGTAGGGGTGAGTGCATATGTGGGTCAGAGGATAACTTGGGAAAATCAATTCTCTCCTTCTATCAGGTTGGTTCTAGGGACTGAATTCACATTGTTACACATGACTGCAAATTCCCTTAGTCACTGAACTACCTTGCGAGCTCTTGAAATAATCATCACAATTTTATCCCAGGATTGTGAAAACAGACTTTGTTTATATCCTATCTGTGGGCAAATTAATAAAATTTAAGTAGATGTTTAATTTAACAGATAATACTTCCTGGTTTGCAAATCTTCAATCAGCAAAAGTTTTTTTTTTTTTAATATATCTCCAGGAACTGAAGGAGCTAAGGGGGTTTGCAGCCCCATGGAGGGAGCAACAGTGTCAACAGGCCAGGTCCCTTGGAGCTCCCAGGGATTGGCCACCAACCAAAGAATACACATGGAGCGAACCATGGCGCTGGCCACATATGTGGCAGAGAATGGCCTTGTTGGACATCAGTGAGAGGAGAGGCTCTTTGGCCTGAGAGTATTCAATGTTCCAGTGTAGGGGAATGCCAGGGCAGGAGGACGGGAGTGGGTGGGTCTGGGAGAGCCCTCGTAGATGCAGGGGGGAGGGGGAATGGGATAGAGTAGTTCTGAAGGGGAGATCTGGAAAGAGGAAAACATTTGAAATATAAATAAATAAAACACCCAATCAAAAATAAATAAATAAATAATGGGTGGGAAGCCCAGCTTTCTGGCATGGAACTGAAATATATATATATATATTTGAAGCCTTCCTCCAGTTGTATAGAACCTGTAAACTTAAACTATGAACATTAAAGACACATAGCTAGAAGCACTCTTGTTTAACTTATCTTAGGACATTTTAAAGTTCAAACTACAAATAGGAAGATAAAGTACAAACACAAGAAATAAAATGAATTCTAATTTGGTTCACAAATTACAGTTGCTTACATGGGGAACTATAGGGATAAAATATTTCACTCATTGTGTAGAGTTAAGGTCTCATAAGTTCTCCACTCCCCTCGTCTACTTTGACGTGTCCATTATTGTCCTTGTTCCGGTCATGCTTAGGCAGTCATCATAGTGATACCTTATGGATGTAGCTTCTTCTACCATTAAAGAGAGGAATAATGTAAATACATTATAACCTTAAAAACAAAAGAAATAATTATAAAAAGAATTAGAATTTTTCTTAAAAGTTTAAAGAATTAAAAAATATTTCATTCAACATGTATTAATTACACCTGCATTGTGTTCTGTATTTATCACATGTGCACTGTTTGAGGAAAGTCTATGAATTTCTGTATCCAAAGTAGAATAGAAAACTCCACGGTTTATTTTCTCATGATGGTGCTTGTAAATAACAGCTGAGACGGGATGTGCACTTCCTGAGCCTGCTGGGAACAGGTGTTACGTGGCATTCAGAAACACGAGTTCAATGCTTCCTGCGGTCTGGCCCAGGACACTTCCTAAAAAGTACATCAGTAGGTATTTCTTTCTTATACAGACTTCAAAGTGCTCACACAAATACAGGGGGCAGAACTTACTCAGAACACGGTTCTCTCCTCCCACAGACATGGCGAACAAAACAGCACAAGACAATAACACAATAGACAACAATACGATCAAGATTATGTCTGAAAACGTCGTAATAATAAATCACAGCATTAACTGTTTACCTCAAAGGCAGCCTGAGTCTGTGCGCCAAAACGCATTTACAGTTTGCGTGATTGTTTTTTTCTCATCTGGTTGACAATTTTCTACCAAAGACCACCAAACAAAGACTCAAACACTAGGCGTGAGCAGAGACTTCCCAAACATACACCCTATTGTTATTGCCCTTGCTTGCCCACCAAAAGGAAGGTAAGTCTGCTGCTGAAAACATTGCGTCCTTTAGACATGGGACCCAGAGGACCCTGAACTGGAACTGACCTGAATACCTTCTCCCAGAAAACTAACTTTCATTGTATAAAAATGTACACTTCCAAAAGGGCGAAGCAACCGACAGTCTTCCACCTATGACACCTACGAACTACAGCAATTACCAGCATCATAGCATGATAACATAATGCAGCAGGAGTGGCAGCTATACCTCGACCGTAACCAACGGCTCCCTAACTGGACTTACAGCCTGCTCAATAAAGGAAAACCATGCCTAGTACTGAACACCAAGCCAGCTACCAAGGGCTAGTGAAGTCACAGATCTTGAAGAATCTACAACCACCATTTTATTAAACCAGCACAATCTCTAGCTACACTATAAATGCTTATTTTTATACCAATAAGAGTAGTACTAAGCCCTCATCAAGAAAACTCTCTGCAAAAGACAGAGAAACTTATTACATAAAGCTGTAACCAATCAAAATGCAGGGTTGTGGAGACCAGTTCCTATGGCTACACCTAATAAAACAACCCCCTCAGCTAAGGCTCATGGTATACTGTGGGAGAAGGAGGATAATCATTGTAAGATCAAGAATATCATGGAGTTTGTTGGGAGATTGTGTCTCCTAGTAATGTCACAAGCTACTGTCATAAAGTCTCACCAACATGTCTGCCCAAGTATGAGCTAAGGCCAATAGACATGCTGATGTGAACAGGGAAAAGCCCTTGAACCTTCAACCCTAAACGAAGAAAACTATAAGCAACTACGGCAGTGATTCTAAACCTGGGGATTACAACCCCTTTAGGTTCACTTAAGGCAATCAGAAAACACAGATATTTGCAGTAGGATTCATAACAATAGCAAAATGTTATGAACTAGCAATGAAAGTAATTTTGTGATTGGGGGTAAGCACAACATGCTGAACTGTGTTGAAATGTCTCAGCATTAGGAAGATTGAGAACCAATGAGCTAAGAAATGCTGAGAGCAGGAAAAATGGTCTTCTCCAGGGAAGAGAACACAAATTGGATAATCAATACCAATTGGCCATCCCTAAAAACATGCATACATGTAACATTATACAAACAGACCAGGTTATATGTAGGTATATATGTATATGTATATGTATATGTATATGTATATGTATATGTATATGTATATGTATATGTATATGTATATGTATATGGTGATGTTTGTATATGCTTGGCCCATGGACTGGCACTATTCGGAGGTGTCCTTGTTGGAGTAGGAGTGTCACTGCAGGCATGAGCTTTAAGACCCTCATCATAGCTGCCTTGAAGCTAGTCTTCTAGCAGTCTTCAGATGAAGATGTTAAGGACACTGCCATGCTCCCACCTTGATGACAATTGATTGAATCTCTGAACCTTTAAGCCAAGCCAGCCCTAAGTAAATGTGGTCCTTGTAAGAGTTGCCTTGGTCATGATGTCTGTTCACAGAAGTAAAACCCTAAGACACACATACAACTTACACACACACACACACACACACACACACACACACACAAAGTTTCTAAAAGACCAAGGATGAGTATATAAGAAGGTTTGGAGAAAGGAATGAGAAGGGAAAAATAGTATAATTATATTATAATCTCATAAATAAAAGGAAAAACAGCATGGAAGGAGATACACGTATAATATATACATAAGATATATACATAAAATATATTTAAATAAACTTCTAAAATAAATAGGCATAAGAGGTATACTCTACATCAGAAATAAAGACTATGTGGTTGGTTGTCAGGCATGGTGGTATAGACTTTGAATATCAGCGCCTGAGAGGCAGAGGCAGGATCTGGTGGATATCTGTGAATTTAAGTCCAGCCTGTTCTACAAAGTTAGTTCTAGGCCACCCAGTGCTAAAAAGTGTGTTTCAGTCTAAAACTAAAAATACAATATGGTAAATTTACATAAATCTATGTATAAAACAGCACAGCTGATTACCAACAGTTATGTGTGATAGGGTGGCTTACTCCACAGTCATCTCAATATGTGAGGATGTGAATATGGGCCAATGGGTCATAACCACTTTTAGCTCCACTGTAAAGCCTTTTAAAAGCACCATTGTATGTGCAATTCATTACTGAGCAAAAATACCTTATGAGATGCACATTTGTGTATCAATACTTAAAAAGACACAAGTGGCTTCAGGGTATTTGGTGAAACTATGCTCCAAAAAATACATTAGACACTTTAATATTAATTTAAATTTTAAATTTTCTTTAATATTTATAATTCCAATAGTATATCCAAAGTATTTTATAAGATTGCAGAATATAATATTCATGATACTTTTGTTGACTGTTTTAGAAAATAGATTGATTAAGGTTTAATTCACAATTTACATACTTCAAATATAAAATTCAAGAGTTGGAGAGAAAGTGGAATTAAGTATCTTCCATCTACCTATAATCTGGAGCTACTGGCCTTGCTCTAGACCAGAGATTCTCAGCCTATGGCTCATGATATTGTATATCAGACATTTACACTACCATTTATAGCAGTAGCAAAATTATAGTTATGAAGTAGCAACAAAAATGATTTTATGGTTGAGGGGGTCACAAAAACATGAAGGACTATATTAAAGGGTCACAGCATTAGGAAGTTTGAGAACCACTGCTCTAGACTGTCCGTTGTGTGTCCCTATGTCTCCCTAACAAAGAGCTTTTCTCTATACTTATTAAATAGCACAGAAAACATGGTGTGGGACAAGAATGGATAACTCTTTATGGAAATCTTTTCCAGAGTTTTACAAAGGGTGCTGTGGAGAATGGAAGAAGCCCTGAACATTTGAAGGCCTGCAGAAATGTGTGTTGTCAAGATAACCTGGCCCAAGTCAAGGGCCACAGCCTCAGATCCACAAAAAAATGGCAAACCTTTCCCCAACCCAAGGCCCTGTGAGTCTCTGAAGGATGGTAAGGCCTTCGTCTGGTTCATGTGTGGCTGTTGATAATGTGTGTAGAAAATCGGCACTGTAGATTTTTTGTGGTTTTCTCCTTGACACCCAGAATCTTTGCAACTGGAAATCTGCCCCCTTACAGAGATTGTTCCTACAGAGATTACACTTCCATTATCCAGCTATGTTCCAGAAACCCTGTTTCTGTGTGCTTATTTTTTCTTCATCCCGACACAGCCCAGATCAGGTATGTAGATGGAGCCTTGTTGAGCGTAGCAAGGGATAAGTTACTTTACTGACCCAGAAGAGTGAATGGTATAGCAATCAAACACTATCAAGCCATATCTGTCATACACTGATTTTTATGGGACATCCAAGGAAGATTAGTTACATTGTTCCCCTAAAGGCAGGTCTAATTTAAACAGGATGAGTAGTCTACACAGTAGAATAAAAGCTTAAATACATAGTCTTAAATGATTTTCATGTGTATTATTAACTTAGCTTTTAGGTCCACCAAAAGTTCAATCTCTTTGAATAAAAGAGATATTTTTATAAAATTGTTTCATTATATTTTTCCTTAGCATTTTAAATAACATAATTACTTTGAAATACTAGCTACTAGTTTTGTATTGATTCTTTAATTTTAGTTATTTCAAGTGCCATGAGGAAGATCACTTAGATGAGCCATTTGAACAATTGAACTAAGTTGTGCATGAAAAAAAAAACTGTCACTATTCCAATATCAACCCCAATATGACCTGTCTTTTTTATATATGGGATCCACGAACATATAAATTAAGTCAGTCCTTGGTTTTGGAGTGTCTAAAATTTCTGTTCCAGATGTAGATACTATTACATTAAACAAAGAGGATGCCTCCATTAAGGATTATAATCCTTTAATTCTGTTACATGAATGGACATATAAAGAGTTATCCTTAACTAGTATAAAACATTAATGCTCAATAACAATAAAGATTATTTCATGCAGTTACATTAGACAAGCCTAGTCCAAGACTGGCCAGTTATCTCATTGATTTGCCTCATGTCTGTAACCCCACAGGGATTGTGAGGTCATAGCTATAGCTTTGGTAATTTATTAAATCATATAGCTAAAGAGTATTCTACTGTAACATTAGGCAACTTTTGTTGCAACGTATCTTAACTATTAAAGACAAAAAGACAAATACAAAAACTTTCAAGTAGTCACAATATCATTTGACAGTGATTTCAAAGCTTAAGTGTAAGTGGTGTAATTGTTACAAATGTTCACTGATTGAGAGATTCTAAAGAAATTTAAATTTTATTTAGCTTATAGCTTTTGTAATTTACAGTACACTTTGAGATATGTCCTTTGTTAGGTTATTTTTCTTAATTTTCTCCTTTTAATTTATATTTTTAATTAGATATTTTCTTTATTTACATGTCATATGATTTCTCCTTTCCCAGTTTCCCCTCCAAAGGAAAACAAAAAACAAAAAAACAACAAGAACAAACCCCTGTTGCCTCCCCCCGTCCCCATGCTTGCCACCCCACCCTCTCCCATTTGTTGGCCCTGGCATTTCCCTACACTGAGGTATAAAACCTTCACAGGGCCAAGGGCCTTTCCTCCCATTGATGACCGACTTTGCAATCCTCTACTATACACATGCTGCCAGAACAATCAGTCCCACCATATATAGTCCTTGGTTGGTGGTTGAGTCCCTGGGAACACTGGGGGTACTAGTTAGTTCATATTGTTGCTCATCCTAAGGGGCTGCAAACCCTTCAGTTCCTTTGGTCCTTTCTCTAACTCCTTCACTGGGGACCCTGTACTCAGTTCAATGGATGGCTGTGAGCCTCTACATCTGTATTAGTCAGGTACTGTCAGAGCCTCTCAGGAGATAGCTATAACAACCTGGCTTGTCCTTCCTTCAGTCTCTGCTCCATAGTTAGCCTCTGCAACTCCTTCCATGAATATTTTGTTCCCCCTTTTAAGAAGGAATGAAATGTTCACAGTTTGGTCTTTCTTCTTCTTGAGTTTCTTGTGGTTTGTGGGTTGTTCTTCCTGTATTCCAACCTTCTGGGCTAATAACCACCTATCAGAGAGTGCATACCATGTGTGTTGTTTTGTGATTAGGTTACCTCACTCAGGATGATATTCTCCAGATCCATCTATTTCCCTAAGAATTCCATAAATCCATTGTTTTTAATAACTGAGTAGTACTCCATTGTGTAGATGTACCACAATTTCTGTATCCATTCCTCTGTTGAGGGACATCTGGGTTTCCAGTTTCTGGCTATTATAAATAAGGCTGCTATGAACATGGTGGAGCATGTGTCCTTATTACATGTTGAAGCATCTTCTGGGTATATGCCCAGGAGTAGTATAGCTGGATCCTCCAGTAGAACTATGTCCAATTTCCGGAAGAACCACCAAACTGATTTCCAGAGTGGTTGTACCAGTTTGCAATCCCACCAGCAATGAAGTAGTAGTGTTCCTCTTTCTCCGCAACCTCTCCAGCATCTGCTGTCACCTGAGTTTTTTATCTTAGCCAATCTGACTGGTGTGAGGTGGAATCTCAGGGTTGTTTTGATTTTCATTTCCGTGATGACTAAGGATGCTGAACATTTCTTTAGATGCTTCTCAGCCATTCGATATTCACCAGTTGAAAATTTTTTGTTTAGCTCTGTATCCCATTTTTAATAGGGTTATTTGGTTCTCTGGAGTCTAACTTCTTGAGTTTTTTGTATACATTGGATATTAGCCCTCTATCAGATATAGGATTGGTAAAAATCTTTTCCCAATTTGTTGGTTGCTGTTTTATCCTCTTGACAGTGTCTTTTGCCTTACAGAAGCTTTGCAGCTTTATGAGGTCCCATTTGTCAATTCTTGATGGTGCTGTCTCAACTGGCAGTTAGCATGTAGAAAAATGCAAATCGATCCATTTCTATCTCCTTATACAAAGCTCAAGTCCAAGTGGATCAGGGACCTCCACATCAAACCAGATACACTGAAACTAATAGAAAAGAAAGTGGGGAAGAACCTTGAGCACATAGGCACAGGGGAAAATTTCCTGAACAGAACACCAATAGCTTATGCTAGGTTATTTTTCAAGACAAACTTGCTCTTCAAATTGTTAAAGAATATGAATCAATTTAGTTTCCTCAGATAACTGTTAAGTAATACTTTGTTCTGAAGGATCTGACTTTCTATAGTAATAGGATTATAAATGTGACCTCTATTTGTGCCTTTCAAATGGAAAGCTCTTTAGCTGCCTAAGTAAATCCCTTCAGGAGTGCAGTGAGAGATGAACTATGGTATTAACATATTTGGTGGCATTAAGACAGGTCCTTGCATTTCTTAGCTAGTATGGGATAAATACCAGTTCCTTCAATAGTTGTATTTATAATATCCATACTATCCTTAACAAGGATTTCAAAATCTAGAACAGTGGCCATTTGAGTCTGTTTTATCTGAAGAGCCATTAGCCACAAGGATTGACAACTGTTTTACTTTGAAAAGTACTTTAAAAGGGTTGGTGGAATGCTTCAATGCTTTCAAGGCTTTAGAGAACTTTTTCTTTTACAAAGGAACTGCATTTAATACCTAACACACGATAGCTTATAACAATCTCTAACTCCACTTCCAGTGAATCCAATTCCTCTTATGACCTCTTTGGGTACCAGGCATGTACATGTAGGGCACATACATACATACATTCAGGCAAAATATTCATACCCATAAAATAAAATAAATACATTTTAAATTCCTATAAAATATTCAGCAAGTGGCTAGGAATTCTAAGCAGCAGCTTCATGTGTACATTTATTTCTTAAATTGCCCAATTTAAGTCACAAATTATAAAATCAGGGAACAATATTCCCTTTTCATATATAAGTCTATATGAAACATAGCTATAATATATTCTTAAAAATACATTTTACTTTATATTTTAATATTAATTTAATCTAATAAGACTTAATGATTTCTTGTTTTTAATATGTTTCACAATCTTATTCTTGAAATCTCATTTCTACCCTGAGTAAATACTTGCTGCCATTTGAGCAAAAAGCTAGTAAGTTAACATAGATCTTCAGTTCAGAATATCTAGTAAAGTCCTGAATTCAACAAAAATTCATCTTTGTATGCTAAGAAGTAGAGCAATTAGTATTAATATCTTGCTTCTGTAATATACTGGTTAGAAATCTGTAATCTGCAAAGTAGGCAGTCTCGATCACGGAATCCATTGATCAGTACTTTCACAGGTGTGAGTCAGCTTGTGTCGACTATGTGTTTGCTAGAGATGTGCTTTCTAAACACTGCCATTATAAGACATAAGAACAATAACAAAAGTGTGTGATATCTTAGGTTACACTTAAAATAAAGGAATTACCAAAAACTAATGGGAAAGGACAGAATTCTCAGCAAATCGTAGTGTAGAATGTGACGGGATCTTTAAATCAAAACTAGAAAATTTTTTCTTTCATCATTATGGGACAACTGTAATTTCCACTGAAGACCATGAAAACAAATGGGAAAAACTGAAGATAAGTTCTTGAGGATAACAGTTATGAAAGTGCTGGTAAAAGACTAGACTAATATCCAGGTTAAGACTGAAATGGAAAACTGCAGAAATAATACTCAAGGACATTTTTCCATAGGCCATTGCTGACACATAGATAGAAATAAAAGTATGTTGAATAGTACTTTAGAGAGCCCTGTAGGTCAGAAGGATGGAAGCCTGGGGATTTGCCATCTATTTTGTGGAAACCCAAAGCCCTAGGTAAGATGAGCCACCCATGTCTTGGTCTCCTCTGTGCTTCCCACTCTCTGTGATCTCTATAATTGGAGTATTTTGATCCTGCCCACTTGTTTCCTCTGCACCTGGAACCAACAAATGGAAGACCTCTCTAGAGAAATCCAGTGTCACTTAGCTATCAAATTACCACTTTCAAATAAAAAAATAAATAAAAATAGTCAAGCACTCAAGGACAAAAGAAAGTAAGCATTAAATTCTATAGCATGCATTGCATATCATAGTAATTTGCAAGAATAAAAGATGGAGTAAAGAACTGAAAATATGACACAGACCTCAGAAGTAGAAGGGCAGCTGGGACAGGATCCATTCTACCTCTGTCTAAACCTAGGAGGGACAGCAGATCCACAGCACTCTATGGCCCTTCCCCCACAAGGGGAGAGCTTGCATCCAGGGAGTGCTCTGACCCAAGGACTCAGGTGAGATCTCCATTTTCTCTCCTGTGACTTTCTAAGGCTGGACCAGCCAGGAGGCACAGACCTCAGAAGTGGCAGGGCAGCTGGGACGGGATCCTTTCTATCTCCATCTACACCTAGGAGGGACAGCAGATCCACAGCCCTCTCTACCCCTTTCCTGAAAGTGCAGAGCTTGTGTCCAGGGAGTGCTCTGACCCCAGGAATCAGGAGGGACTGCTGATCCACAGCCCTCTGCACATGGGTCTTACCAGAGGAGAGCTGATCTCCCAGAAGTGCTGACACAGGCTTACAGACCCACACGAGGAACGAGCTCCAGCCAGAGACAGCAAGAACTTCTAACACCAGAGATCAACATATAGCAAAAGGCAAACATAAGAATCTTACCAACAGAAAGGAAGACTGCTTGACATCATCAGAACCTTTTACTCCCACCACAGCAAGTCCTGGATACCCCAAAACAACAGAAAATCAAGATTTGGATCTAAAATCATATCTCATGATGGTGATAAAGGAATTTAAGAAGAACATGAAAAATGCTCTTAAAGAATTCTAGGAAAACACAAGTAAACAAGTAGAAGCCCTTAAAGAGGAAACACAAAAATCCCTTAAAGAATTACAGGAAAGCACAACCAAACAAGTGAAGGAATTGAACAAAACCATCCAGGACCTAAAAATGGAAAAAGAAACAGTTAAGTAATCACAAAGAGAGACAACTCTGGAGACAGAAAACCTAAGAAAGAAGCCAGGAACCATAGATGCAAGCATCACCAACAGAATAAAGAGAAAGAAGAGAGAATCTCAGGTGCAGAAGATACCATAGAAAGCATTGACACAACAGTCAAAGAAAACGCAAAATACAAAAATTTCCTAACCCAAAAATCCAGAAAATCCAGAATGCAATGAGAAGACCAAACCTAAGGATAACAGGTATAAAAGAGAGTGAAGACCTCCAACTTAAAGGGCCAGTAAATATCTTCAACAAAATTATAAAAGAAAACTTCTCTAACCTAAAAAAAAAAGAGAGATGCCCATGAACATACAAGAAGCCTACAGAACTCCAAATAGACTGGATCAAAAAAGAAATTACTCCCACCACATAATAATCAAAACACCAAATGCACAAAACAAAGAAAGAATATTAAAAGCAGTGAGGGGAAAAGGTCGAGTAACATATAAAGGCAGCCCTATCAGAATTACAGCAGACTTCTTACCAGAGACTATGAAAGCTAGATGATCCTGGGCTTATGTCATACAGACCCTAAGAGGACACAAATGCCAGCCCAAGCTACTATACCCAGCAAAACTCTCAATTACTGTAGACAGAGAAAATAAGATATTCCATGACAAAACCAAATTTACACAGTATCTTTCCACAAATCTAGCCCTTCAAAGGGTAATAAATGGAAAACTCCAACACAAGGAGGGAAACTACATCCTAGAAAAAACAAGAAAGTAATCTTCCAACAAAACTAAAAGACGATAGACACATGAACAGAATTCTAATGCTAACAACAAAAATAACAGGAAGCAAAAATTACTTTTCTTTAATATCTATTAATATCAATAGACTCAATTCCTCAGTAAAAAAGACATACATTACCAGACTAGGTACATAAACAGGACCCAACATTTTGTTGCATACAGGAAACCCACCTCAGTGACAAAGACAGACACTACCTCAGAATAAAAGGCTGGAAAACAATTTTCCAAGCTAATGGACCCAAGAAACAAGCTGAAGTAGACATTCTAATATCAAATAAAATTGACTTTTACCCTAAAGTGATCAAAAAAGATAAGGAGGGACACTTCATACTCATCAAAGGTATGATCTACCAAGATGAACTCTCAATTCTGAACCTCTACACTCCAAATGCAAAGGCATCTACATTCATAAGAGAAACTTTACTAAAGTTCAAAGCACACATTGCACCCCACATGATAATAGTGGGAGACTTCAACACCCCACTCTCTGCATTGGACAGATGATGGAAACAGAAACTACACAGCGATACAGTGAGACTAACAGAAGTTATGAAACACATGGATTTAACAGATATCTAATGGACTATTTATCCTAAAACAAAAGGATATACCTTCTTCTCAGCACCTCATGGTACCTTTTCCAAAATTGACCATATAACTGGCCACAAATCAGGCTTCAATAGATACAAGAAGATTGAAATAGTGCCTTGCATCCTGTCAGATCCCATGGACTAAGGCTGCTCCTCAATAACAACATAAACAATAGAAAGTCTATATACATGTGGAAGCTCAACAACACTCTACTCAATGATAACTTGGACAAGGAAGAAATAAAAAGAAATTAAAGACTTTCTAGAGATTAATGAAAATGAAGCCACAACATACCCAAACTTATGGGACACAAAGCAGTCCTAAGAGAAAAACTCATACCAGTAAGTGCCTCAAAAAAGAAACTGGAGAGAGCATACACCAGCAATTTGACAGCACATCTGAAGCTCTAGAACAAAAAGAAGCAAAGTCACCCAAGAGGAGTCAAAGGCAGGAAATAATCAAACTTAGGGCTGAAATCAACCAAATGGAAACAAAAAGAACTATAAAAAGAATCAACTAAACCAGGAGCTGGTTCTTTGAGAAAATCAACAAAATAGATAAACCCTTAGCCAGACTAACTAGAGAACACAGAGACAGTATCCTAATTAACAAGATCAAAAATAAAAGGGGAGACATAACAACAGACACTGAGGAAATAAATAAAAATCACAAGTTCCTACTACAAAAGCCTATACTCAACAAAGCTGGAAAACCTGGATGAAATGGAAAATTTTCTAGGCAGATACCAGGTACCAAAGATAAATCAAGATCAGATAAACTATCTAAACAATCCCATATCTGCTAATGACATATAAACAGTTATTAATAGTCTCCCAAACATAAAAGCCCAGGTCCAGATGGATTTAGTGCAGTTTTCTAAGACCTTCAAAAAAGTGACCTAATACCAATACCCCTCAAACTATTCCACAAAATTGAAACAGAATGTACTCTACTCAATTTGTTCTATGAAGCCACAATTACTCTGATACCTAAACCACACAAAGACCCAACAAAGAAAGAAAACTTCAGATCAATTTCCTTTATGAATATCGATGCAAACGTACTCAATAAAATACTTGCAAGCAGAATCCAAGAACACATCAAAATGATCATCTATCATGATCAAGTAGGCTTCATCCCAGGGACGCAGGGATGGTTCAATATACAGAAATCCATTAATGTAATTCACTACATAAACAAACTCAAAGGAAAAAACCATAAGATCATCTCATTAGATGCCAAGAAAGCACTTGACAAAACCCAACACCCCTTCATGATAAAAGTCTTAGAAAGATCAGGAATTCAAGGCCCATACTTAAACATAGTAAAAGCAATATACAGCAAACCAGTAGCCAACATCAAACTAAATGAAGAGAAACTTGAAGCAATCCCACTAAAATTAGGGACTAGACAACTCTCTCCTTACCTATTCAAAATTGTACTTGAAGTCCTAGCCAGAGCAATTAGCAACAAAATGAGATCAAAGGGATACGAATTGGAAAGGAAGAAGTCAAATTATCACTATTTGCTGATGATATGATAGTATACTTAAGTGACCCCAAAAACTCTACCAGAGAGCTCCTAAACCTGATAAGCAACTTCAGCAAAGTAGCTGGATATAAAATGAACTAAAGCAAATCAGTGGCTTTCCTCTACACAAAGGATAAACAGGTTGAGAAAGAAATTAGGGAAACAGCACCCTTCACAATAGTCACAAATAATATAAAATACCTTGGTGTGACTCTAACTATGCAAGTAAAAGATCTGTATGACAATAACTTCAAGTCTCTGAAGAAGGAAATCTAAGATCTCAGAAGATGGAAAGATCTCCCATGCTCATGGATTAGCAGGATTAATATAGTGAAAATGGTCACCTTGCCAAAAGCAATCTACAGATTCAGCTCAATCCCAGTCAAAATTCCAACTCAATTCTTCATAGACTTGGAAAGAGTAATTTGCAAATTCATCTGGTATAACAAGAAACCTAGGAGAGTACTTAGTACCTAAGTACTCTCAACAATAAAAGAACCTCTGGTGGAATCACCATCCCTGACCCTAACCTGTACTACAGAGCAATTGCGATAAAAACTGCCTGGTATTGGTACAGTGACAGGAAGGTTGACCAGTGGAATAGAATTGAAGACCCAGAAATGAACCCACACACATATGGTCACTTGATCTTTGACAAACGAGCTAAAACAATGCAGTGGGAAAAAGACAACATTTTCAACAAATGGTGCTGGCTAACTGGCGGTTAGCATGTAGAAGAATAAAAATCGATCCATTCTTTTCTCCTTGTACAAAGTTCAAGTCCAAGTAGATCAAGGAGCATCACATAAAACCAGATACACTGAAACTAGTTGGAAAGAAAGTGGGGAAGAGCCTCAAGCACATGGGCACAGGGGAAATTTTTCTGAACAGAACATCAATAGCCTATGCTCTAAGATTAAGAATTGACAAATGGGACCTCATAAAATTACGAAGCTTCTGTAAGGCAAAGGACACTGTCAATAGGACAAAACAGCAACCAACATATTGGGAAAAGATCCTTACCAATCCTATATCTGATAGAGGGCTAATACCCAGTATACACAAAGAACTCAAGAAGTTAGACTCCAGAGAAACAAATAATTCTATTAAAAATGAGGTACAGAGTTAAACAAAGAATTCTTAACTGAGGAATATGGAATGGCTGAGAAGCACCTAAAGAAATGTTCAACATCCTTAATCATCAGGGAAATGCAAATCAAAACATCCCTGAGATTCCACCTCACACCAGTCAGAATGGCTGGGATAAAAAACTCAGGTGACAGCAGATGCTGGAGAGGTTGTGGAGAAAGAAGAACACTATCTCATTGCTGGTGGGATTGCAAGCTGGTACAAATATTCTGGGAATCAGTTTAGCAGTTCCTCCAGAAACTGGACATAGTACTAACAGAGGACCCAACTATACCACTAGTGGGCATATAGCCAGAAGATGCTCCAACATGTAATAAGCTGGAAAGAACCCAGATGTCCCTCAACAGAGGAATGGATACAGAAAATGTGGTACATCTACACAATGGAGTACTACTCAGTTATTAAAAACAATGAATTTATGAAATTCTTAAGGAAATGGATGGATCTGGAGAATATCATCCTGAGTGAGGTAACCCAATCACAAAAGAACACACATGGTATGAACTCTCTGACAAGTGGTTATTAGCCCAGAAAATCGGAATACCCAAGGTACAATCCACAATCCACAATTCACAAGAAACTCAGGAATAAGGAAAACCAAAATGTGGATACTTCAATCCTTCTTAAAAGGGGAAACAAAACACCCATGGAAGGAGTTGTAGAGACAACTATGGAGCAGAGACTGAAGGAAGGACAATCCAAAGACTGCTCCACCTGGGAATCCTTCCCATATTCAATCATCAAATCCAGACACTATTGTGCCAGCAAGTGTTGGTTGACAGGAACCTGATATAGCTGTCTCCTAAGAGGCTCTGACAGTACCCAACTAATACAGAAGTAGAGGCTCACAGCCATCCATTGGACTGAGCACAGGGTCTCCAATGAAGGAGCTAGGTAAAGGGCTCAAGGAGCTGAAGGGTTTGCAGCCCCTTAGGGCTAACAACAATATGAACTAACTAGTACCCTCAGAGCTCCCAGGGTACCAACCAAAGAGTACACCTGGTGGGACTCATGGCTCCAGCAGCATATGTATAGCAGAGGGTGGCCAAGTCGTTCATCAATGGGAGGAGAGGCCCTTGGCCCTGTGAAGGTTCTATGCCCCAGTGTAGAGGAATGCCAGGGCCAGTAAGTAGGAGCAGGTGGGGTGGTGAACAGGGGGAGGTGGGAGGGGACAGGGGTTTAGTTTTTTTGTTTTGTTTTGTTTTGTTTTGTTTTTCTTTTTTTCAGCAGGGAAACTGGGAAAGGAGATATTGTATGATATGTAAATAAAGAAAATATCTAAAAAAAGAAAAGAAAATATCTAATAAAAAAGAAGAAAAAAGAACGGAAAATATAAGACAACTTTGCATACAAAAAATAAATTTAAATGGAAAATCAAATTAAAAGTCAATTAAAGGAATATTAAATATTGCAAAAGTTATACAACAGAATACGTTATGGAGAACAGAGACAAAGATAAAAAAAATGCAGAATACAGAAAGGGGCAACTAGAATACAGAGAGGATACAACACCTATGTGATTAAGTTCCAGAAAAGGAGAGTGACCTATTTGCTAAGATTTCAAAAACTATGAATGCTCTCAACCCAGGGCCATTCAAAGATCCATCAAATGTATAGCCACATAAGCAATGAACAGGATAGTTGAAAACGTTTTATTGGATGCCAAAGCAACTAAGAAGTATGTCAAAGGTCACAGACAGGTAGCTTTTAATAAGCAAAGATGAGATACACAACTGGCTTCTCTATAAAAGCCAACAAATATAATAAATGCCTATAACTTCAAGTCACTTGTTGACAAATACCCTCTGTTAATGAATATTGTTACATAGGAAACAAAAATGGCTAGTATAAAACATAAAGAAAATTCTTCAGCATTGATAAAAGTACATCAAAATAAAATTTAAAATGATACTTTACAAAATAACCCAAATAATCATAATAATTTATTAGCTCTAAAAAAAAGCAGAAAGAAAAAGAGATGAGGTAAACGAATAACATATAAACAAATTGAACAACCCTAATCTAAAATATCTAAATGCTCTAACATCTTAACTTTTCTGAGCTCCACCTTGCCTCAGTGAGAACGCCTGACCTCATGATACAGACTCACAAAAGTATCGCAGAAGATTACTATGGTGGTTTGGATACGCTGGGCACTAGTAGGAGGTGAGGCCTTTGTGAAGGAAGCGCTACCTACCACTGTATGGGCAGCCTTTGAAGGCTTCGAATGCTCAATCTCTGCCCAGTGAAGAGGAGGGAGTCTTCTGGTTACTGTCAGATCAAGATGGAGAACTCTTGGCTCCTCTAGCTCCAAGGTAGCAAGGCTTTCTGCCGAGATGATAATAAACTAAACCTCTGAAACTCTAAGCCAGCTCCAATTAAAGGTTTTTATCTATAAGAGTTACCTTGGTCATGGCATCTTTTCATGGCAATGTAACACTTAATAGAATTCCCTTTAAGATATAGGTATGAGGTGTATTAAAGTGCTATCATAAAGCCTACTATTCTGTTTGCTATGTAAAAACTAAATATATAATTTTAAGTTGCAAAGAATTAATAAAACTTAAAATTAGGCCATTAAAAGAGAGCCTGTGCCCCAGATTTCTCCTTAAATGGTTAAAACCTATTTCATATAAAAGCATTAGTAAAAATATCCAAAATAGCCATATGAAAGCAGAACCAACAAGCAAATAAATAAACAATAATGAATGGCAGGTTCAGCTAGAGAGATCTATTGTTAATCTCAAAGATAGAAGGAGAGAGACCACAGAGCCAAGTCACCATGGCCAAATTAACTAAAGCAAACTTTTTTATTTGTGCCTTTGGGTTGCCTAAGGCAGGTTCAAGAGGTCAGCATTTAATGCGATGAAGACAAAGTTTTTATAGTTCAGGGATAGATGGTTTTGAAATGGGGCAAAATAGACAGAGTTACAGAAGCAGAACATAAACATGTTAAGTTGAACATAACGTTTGAAACAAAGACACAACCACAAGGTACTTGTAACAAGGTATTCATAACAAATATAGTCATAATAACAGGTAGTTATAACATTTTAAAACAAAGGTAGGATTGCAAGATGATCATCACAATTTTTTGAAACAAAACATGATTGCAGTTTCCTGGAATAGGCAGCACAGAACCATTTGTAGTTAAGGTTACAGAATGGACATAATTCAACCTTTGAGAAACAAAGGTTTAATCATAAAGAGGAATAAACCAAGTCTACTCTAAGATAGTTAAGATGCATGAAAGTTGGTTTATCACTGTAAGCACTGTATTGTGGCGGAGAGTTTTACAAGTCACCCTATATTGTAAAATTGCCAAATTTAACCAGATCATAACATTTACTAAACTGGAATATCTCTGTTTTTCTCGAAATCGTGCTTTTAGTAATAGTCACCAAGTCCTTTGGAAATGATCTTTTACAAACAACTCTGGAGGGAACGGCGTTTAAATTTCTTGAGTCTTACCCTACTGGCTCAAGACCTGAGTCACAGGTCAGGAAAGTTTGCAAGCAGTCATCTGTCTAGCATCGGTTTCTCTGATTCACAGCCAGTGAGCAGGATACACCATGGGAAAAACTAACTGCTGAAAATTGGCCCAGGCATCAGGCGAGACATATTTTTAATAGTTGTACATGGTACATGAATGATTTTTTAACAGGAAGAAAATGACAAGGAAAACAAAAGACTGAAAAGAGAAGATAAAGCAGTAAAAGAAATGTTTTGAACTCATAAGTTTACTCTTCAGAGGTGTCAGTGGCATAGACGAATATGTACCTCAGAGAGCAAGAAAACAGAAATGGAAAGCAACAGAAGAGACTGAAGCTATTCCAGAGCTAGCAACTACTTTCTCTGGGAAAAGGTCGCCCATCATTAGGATAACCTCACTAGTGTGACCCACAATGCAAGAGGAGACAGACCGATGGATCAGAATGATGGATCGAGATTAGGGGGGGAAAGCAGTTACATCCGCCCAAATTACACATGATCCTGAAAGTTAATGTGAAAAAGTTAAAGAAATTACCTTGAACTTAGAGGACTGTGAAATCTCCCTCTAAATGTGGCAGACTTAGCAGCTCCTATTTTCAGAGCAACTGTGAAGTATTTCCATTTGTGTGGCAAGGGGGTGGCTCTGCACAGCCATGGAACAAGGTCTCATGTCTCTACCAGGAGGGTCTGCTGAAGTCTGGAACTTATAAAGGTTGCTGCAGATTCTTTGAAATTACTCACCCACGGAGAGGTGAGTAGCCCCTGGAGCCAGAGGTTAGGCAAACTGACTAAACTTCTCAAAAACCTTAGTTTCCCCAGACGTGAAATGGGAGTTATAAAGCTCATACACATGTTTCAGGGGTGGCAGCTGGGATAGTGCACAGTAAGTATTTAGCACAACACTTACTACGAACCACCCCTGAGTAGCCGAAACTATCAGTACTTCAAATGCTTCAAAAGGAAAATGGAAAAGAGCAAAGTAGCAATAGCCATTGTGTTAAAATAGTGAGTTAATTCTTGGCCTTATTTACAAGATTGTAATGTAACATTTCAGTAAAATGTAAAACAGATAAATAGGGTAATGTACTTTACTTTCAAGGGAGCATTAAATTTAAGATACTGAAGTTACCTTCCAAAAAGCAGATGTGTTAATTCAGAGCAGTGAGAATAATGATCACGGTGATGGAGGAGTGAGTTAGGAGAAATGATTACAGATAAAGAGGATGTCTGGGACTGAAAAATAATGACTGAGGTGGGACTAATAACTGACTGCAAAAATCTTACAGGAGAAATACTGAGTAGGCAGGAAGAATTATTTAATCAGATTTAGCACAGAATAACTAAAAAGAGTATTTTTTTAAAAAAAGAAAGAACAAAAAGAAAATTTCACCCCAAATGAGAGAGAAAATTTTCTGACAGTAAAAATTATTGTACAAGAAAATCTTCTAAGGAAGGTGATGAAAACCCATCCCTGGGAATATTTAAAATAAGCCTGGATAGAAACCAAGAAAATATATATGACAGAGAGCCACAGTGCTTGGACTCGGCACTCACTCCCATCTCTATTTTATAGCAGCCTTGAAAAAAAAAATGGGTCATTCAGTCATAGTGGGTGATTAAAAAGAGGCTAAAGCAACGGTCTTTGAAGTCTTGAGGTGCCCTGATTCCGTGCTGGACTCAATAAATCCAAGCCAATGGCTACACCTGAAGCATACCATGTTTGTGTCACTAGGAAATCACACGCTAGGAGCAGTGTCCTGGCTCCTGCACATGGGATGGTGGAAGGGTAGAATTAGGCCGTCAGAAAACTGCTTCTAAACCAAAATCAACCAGTCTTTTCAATCACAGAACACCATAGCTCAAAGGGAATTATGGCTTACTACTTGCTTTGAAGGATATAATAATCATTACTTATATTAGCTGTGCCTGTACCAAACATTGTATTAAATGATCAAGCAATGTAATCTCCTCAGAGTCTCATGATAGGGTTGGAGGGCAGCGACTGTGTGACCCCTCCTTGGGCCTCATGAACAATGTGTATTCCACACAACTAGGAATCCAAGGACAGGCCAAAGAAACCATTCCAGCTTTGAGAGCCAGTGAATGTATCAGAGCTACTTATCGGAGTGTGGATGATATTTAGACATGACAACACTGAAAAACCCCCTTCAGCATGAGCAACATTCACAAAAATGAACAAAGGACTAAGTTCCCTGCCTGTCTTGCAAACACCAAGTGCCATTTTTCCCCGAGGCAACAGCTCTTTCACCTGGAACTTCAGAATCCTGTGATCTGGGATTTGTAGGTTTCATGACCTTCCTGAATTTTACAAGCATCCCACCTTCTTCTAGGAAGAAATATTTCCATTCAGATAAAATAGCTACATACCAGCCCAAACCCTTTCCTGACTCGTGAATTATTTCTGGGCCCTCTTTTGCCGTGTTTCCAGAGTCTTGAAGAGGATGATATAAATAAATATCTGATTATGTTCTTCATTTCTAAATGCCAAAACAAATGTCACTTAACCTCAGCCACTAGACCAGTTATGAGTTTCTACAGTTAACCACTACCTTTTGCAAAAGAGAAGTTTTCTACACATGAGATTGACAGCACCAGTATTCTGCAGACATAAACGTAAATGTGTAGAAGGTGATTTGACAGGCCCATCATATCCATTTAATAAAATAATAGCAACAGCTTGTCCCTGTGACATGCCACCATAGGTCATCAACCTGAATTTTAGTGACACGGGGGGGGGGGGGGGGGGGGAATTATATACTATACATTTATTAACGTTAGCATATACCTAACATCTTAAACTGTTCTTTACCATTGAGAGCCTTACTTTTAACATAGCCAAGGACAAGGAATGCTAAATTCTGCTTCTGTTCCGCTTGTGTGCTTCTTAGGACCTAGGCCTCTTCAGAGCGTTATATCCAGTGGACCTAATTTAATAAAATTTCTCCTTGTTTGAAATTTCAGAATGCTAGCCAGATGTAATGGCACACCCCTTTAATTCCAGCACTTAGAAGGCAGAGACAGGCAAATCTCTGTGAGTTCAGGGGCAGCCTGGTACACACACAAACACACACACACACACATACACACACACATCCAGAGAGAGGGAGAGAGGCTGGAGTAGGAAAGGAGGGGAGGGGGAAAAGGGAGGGGAGAGGAAGGGGGGCCACATTGTATACATTGTATAGATAATATCTGAATGCATGTAGATAAGTCTTTGCTATCGGTGGGCAATTGGGGAGTGGTGGACCTTGAGAGAAAGCCTAGTAAGGTCAAGCCAAAGGCTAGAAGCCACAGAGACCCTGATGGGATGGTAGGGGGAAACCCTGATGGGACAGTAAGAGCTTCCCCTGCTCCTGGCACCAGGCCCCTGTCAAGTGCCACAGTCCCCCATAGAAAGATTTATAATTATCAGTCCTGTAGGGGTAAGGCCCCAAGCCCTTCCACATGTAGATGAGGTATCCTTAACATCTCACACCAAGGCAATAGGAAAAGAGATGTGACCAAGGTCAAGTAGGCCCAAAGCAGAGTTCTTCATGCTAATGAGGTACTTAGAGGGCTTAGCCAATAAGCTTCCCTTCAGAGAGGAGACATTCCTCCCTGCAAAAGGTAATTAATCCCAGGCCCACCCTGAGAAGTGGGGTATGGTTTTACGCATCCACTTTCCACCATGACAAACAAACTGTTTAGAACCATGGGCTATCTCTTTTCACCGAAATCGGCGATGGGGAGCCATGGAGAAGGCCTTCACTCATAGAGCTGCAGCTCAATCTCCCACAGAGGGCCTCTCTGCGCTCCACCAAGCCTATCTCTGCCAAGCTAAGCACACTCATCACTGCTGGGACAAGCCACAGCTCCCTTTGTCCCCCAGCACCAGGTTAGATACTGCCCGTCGCCCACCTGCCCCTGACTCTATCCTCTACTCTTTCGCAACTCCCAGTGTGCCTGGATGTCCAAGAGTGTGAGAACCCTACAACCCTGGCCTCATGGCAGGCCCGGGGGACTCCTGAGCCAGCTCTGGCTTTCCCACGTCTCAGACTGAGCTTTCCCACCCCTGAAGCGGTGCCTTGGCACTTCCCTACAGCCCAGCCGTGCCCTGGCATTCCCGAGTTCTGCCTCCCCAAGTGGCCACACCTAGTGGCAGAGTAGACATGGGCCTACACTCTAACAGGTAATTTAACATCACAATAGTGCCAAACCTGCTCCTACTGAGTGACCTTAAATCCAAACAGAGATCATTTGGTTACACATAGAGTTTTCATGTCACTGCAGTTTGTGTATATCCTGCCTGACATATTGGGAGTGTAGCACTGCTATCCACTCCAAGTAAATTCCAGATGCTCTTAGCGTTCAGTAACTAGGGAATAAAAAGAGGTGGTAAGGCCAAATATACAGTGAAAATACTCCATCGCTTGTATCAGTTACTTCCACAGAACAATCTTGGCGTTACAGTGGCATAGATGAAGTTGCCACCCTCTTGTTCCTTACCATCAATATTCTCTCTTTTTATGATCAGGACAATTTTATTAGGGTTTAAGACAAAAACACAGCGTGCTGTAAATAGTAGCATGTACCAGGAGAGAGGAGAGAGGAGAGAGGAGAGAGAGAAAAATCTGTATTGTCTGTGAGAAGCCACCTGGTAAAAGAAGGTGGAGCATTACATCAGAGATAAGGAAAACTTCAGAACATGCCCAGGCTTTGACAGGCATCCAGAGGAAAGAAGGAGAGGGGAAGTTGCCACAGTGTTGCATGATGGACGCTCTGAAGTGACTGCCCTCAGTCTAGACTAGACGCCCCCATACCGCAGCAGCTGCCGGCCTGGATGGTCTAGTTGGTATTGTTTCACCTTACCCAAGGGCAAGGTGGAATGGGGCAGGCTCTTGCCTGCCTGTTACATCCACTGGGAGAGCTAAGCTGTCAAGCGCTGACTTGCTACCATGACTGCTGCCTTTGGGTCAGCCACACGGAGCTGTTGAAGGAGCACCACGGAAAATAAACAATAACCATCCGTGTAAACTTCCATGTAAGATAGAAGTGTGCCCAACAAACTCTAGAAGGGCCAACATCGGCTCCGTTCTCTTCCTCGGAGCCCTTTGTCTTCCACTTGCTGTGCCCCTTTGGGGAACTGTTACGTTTTCAGAAGCTTCCAAACCTGGAGTTCATCTTCTGATTAATTTCTCTCCAACAACTCTAGCTTCACACAAACTTTGTCACGTCCTCTACTTTGTAAATATCACACCCCACCATGGGAATCATCAGAATGGTAAGGCCCCACATGACCCCTGAGACTCCTGCTGAAGTAATTTTTAAACTTGCATTGTCGGCAGTCATATCTGACCCAACTAACTGGGCCTCAACCACCACTTCGGGCACACCCAGCTCTCTCACTAACATCCTCCCCTTGTTCGCTATCTTCTAGTCCCTGATGTTCCCGAGGACCTCAGCTAGCAATAGCCAAGTGCTCCTAAGAGCTGCGTGAGCCTGTCTATGAGGTGAGGGACTGCTTTTCTCACAGCACTTCACATTATGCAATGGATGGAGAGATGTGTGGTTCCATCGTTTAGCTTCTCTGCTTTGACGGCTCTTAGGCTCATCCCATCTGCTCCCATGTCCTCCAGCTTCTCAAGCCAGACAGTAAGGGGATTTCTTGTTTAAGGTTCTTACCAAACACAAGCAGCTCAGATGAAGAATATGTCCTGATTAGTGTGTCCTGGACCAGTACTGAGGCCCATCTGCATGCTGAATTTTTGACTTTCTCTCTTTTTTTTTGTATTAAAGGCAGGACCTGAGAAATAGCTTCCATCACTTCTTATTCATACTCTCTCTCTCTCTCTCTCTCTCTCTCTCTCTCTCTCTCTCTCTCTCTCTCTCTCTCAATCCTTGTGTCTGATTCTTCCCATGTGTTCCAAGATTTCCTATCTCAGAAAGAGCTCTTTATTGTAGATTTAAATTTTACTCTTTCGTTTATGTCTTGCCAGATGTAAAAAAAGAGTAAGCCAAAAGCTTCATGGCATCCTTCTCTTTTTCTACCTTTCCCATCAAATCAGAGAGCAATGCAAAGGTAATATCCACATGCCTTTGCCCAGTGTAATTCCTCCCTCAGGTGTGCACATTGTTTCTAAGGATGTAGTTGAGTCCCAATTGTATGTTTTGTTTTAGTTTTTTTTTTTTTTTTTTTTTCCGAGATAGGGTTTCTCTGTGTAGCCCTGGCTGTCCTGGAACTCACTCTGTAGACCAGGCTGGCCTCGAACTCAGAAATCTGCCTGCCTCTGCCTCCCAAGTGCTGGGATTAAAGGCACGCGCCACCACCACCCGGCAATTGTATGTATTTTTATCTTCTGAAATGATGCCAGTTGCTAAAACCTGCATACAATCCTCTCTCATATATCCTATGTTTTAGGGGCTGTAATATATTGTCTAGTCTATCAGCCATCTGGGGGAAAGTCATCTCGTAGTCACATAGAAGACCACATTTAGCAAGGAAGTACACTGTATAAAACGTACAGGGAAATGATTACTGTAGTAGTCTCCCCATGGAAACTCTACCCTCATAGCCCCAGCATTGTTATATGTACTGTCACTCATTGTAGGGCCCATACAACTGTTCCTCTCTGGCTGACTTTTGGTTGTATTTGTGCTTATCACAATTCCCAGTTATGTGACTTCCCTTGGGAAAAACATGTGCAGACATCTGTTTACCGCCAAAAAAACAAAACACCAACAGCAAGCCAAAGAAATGATTCTACCCAAGTCTAGCTTAGTGAGGCAATCAGTTTATTAGGGTAACTTATAGAAGCAGTGATGGGGAATTACTGGTAGAAGCATGGGTAGATGCAGGACCAGAAATCTCACTGTATTTCTAGTGAGGACTCATGACAGCCGCATTCGTCTCTGGAGCTCCCTGCACAACGTGAAGGCAGGTCTTCCAGAGAGTCTCTCTTCTCCAGCAAGTATTTGCTGCTCGTAAAATTCCTGGTAATTTTCCAAGCTTCCTGGGTCTCACGTACCTCTTCTCTCCTTCCAGAAGAGACTGTTTTAGTTCAGAGGAGACAGTTAAAGAAAAGTGGTTAATGTTCTCTGCTCTGTGAAGGAATGGCTTCAGCCTGATCAATTCTTGCTCCTAATTAGTAAGAGCAGAAACGCGGATTCCAGTCCAGGGGTGTATATTTATCAGGGCCACGCTCTCTCTACCTCCATGTCATCATCTCAACAGACAATAGCGAAGGTGACTCACAAACACACAATCCTTCTAGAGCCCAGCCTACAACTTGGATCTCTGGCATTAGCTAAAATTAGCTTTCTGTCCTATTAACTTTCCTTTTACATGAAGAAGACCAGAAAAAGGGGGCTCTTTTGATGTTATAAATAGAATAAAAGCATATACAGATATAAATTTATCCTTTGGAGCCTTCATTTTATTCAAGAATAGGCTGAATTATTTTTCTTCAATATCCTACCTTTCAAATTTTTCTGATTGCATAGTGCTTTGAACATCAAGACTTGTGTTCATGGCATTTGCACAGGTATTTTTCAGTCTAATATTCTGAAATAAGTTAAACAACCAAGTAGAAATAACACTATATTTGCAAGATACCTTACTCTTGTCCATTCTTATTTATGTCCCCTTCATTATTACATACAAGAAAAAGAGAATCTTTTAAGAACATAACATTTGGGATATAAGCTATCAATTTATTAATGCCATTATCTGCTTGCATTTTAATTTTACTTTAATGGATATTCTTTTGGACTCAGTTTGTCACAGTTTAGATTTGTCTTCCTGAAAAAGACTCACATTTGGGGGCATGATCATAAGCAGATGGTACAATTTTGGGAAGTCCTGGAACCTGGGAGTAAGACTTTACTAGAGGGAATGATCACAGGGAACAGGCCTGTCCTCTGAGCTCACTTGGTCTTGTCTGCCATGCAGAAAGCAGTAACCTCTACCTCAGATCCTGCCACTGTGGGGTTCTGCCTCACAACCAGCCGAGAACCCAAGAACTCAACTGTTATTGATTGAAAAGTATCTAGTTAAAGCAATCGAAGTGTGGCGCAAATATACATATCCCTCAACCTATTAAAGTTAGCAGAAAACATTCTGAAATTAATGCAACAACTTTAAGCAATAAAATGGTAAGAAAAGCAGTAATAGGAACTGATGAAATCTGTGACCTACAAATGACCAGACTACTCTCAATTCACAAAAAAACATCTCACCACATATTTATTCTTTTCTATCTGTATTTACATTTCTGTGCAATCTCTTCATTCACAATGAATCTGCTCTTAAACTCTAGGACCTGGCAGGGTAATTGTAAATAAAGTGCATGCTTTACAAGCATGAGAACTTGGGTTTAGTTCCTCGGCGCATTATAAAATAGGGTGAAAGTGTACATGGCTATAATCTCAATGATGTGGAAGTAGAGACAGTGGCATACCCTGTGGGGCTTGCTTATCACCCCATATAGGTAAAGTAGTAAGTTCCAGGTTCACTAAGATGTTGGGTCTAAAACAAAAAACAAAAAACAAAAAACAAAGTAAAGGGTACTGAGAAAGACATTTAAGTGTTGATCTCTCAATTTTGCATATATATGTGCCTGTATCCATGAACACATACATGATCTGTACTCACTATGGACACACACACAGATAAAACAAAATATCAACGAATAAAGAAAGTCATTAGTGCATCTGCTCACAAAGCCAGTGCCCTTACTGTGTTGCCCTCCATGGATGCTGCTGTGAATTTCAGGACAGTCTATACATCTTCACACTCCATCCCTGCCAATCCCCCCTATAGAAAGAGATAGAGATGGAGGGATGGATGGAGCAAATGTACATACAGCATTTTAAGGAAATCTCTGCTCGTGAACATGAGTTTTAAACTGTCTCAAGGAAATTTCTCCAAGAAAGAGTTTGATTGGGAACGGAGAGCTACAGGGCATTAATGGTGTATGGTTGTGTATCAGGCACAAGTCAAGAGAAATTCCATGCTAGAGAGGACTGGAGCATAAATATCTGAGTTTGGGCCAAGCTCTAATTACCAAACCTCACTTTAGAAGTATGTTTCCCGTACTTTCATGGTCCAGCAGGCCACCTCTTAAAGACAGACTCAGAACTGCCACCAATAGGAAGCAAAAGATTTCGCTCTCAGTAACTGGAGCCTGAACCCAGGAGCCGCGGCTGAGAGATGACTCATCCTACCACCCCTCCTGGCGGCAGCACTGATGAATAGGTCTTTAAGGGGTTCCTATTCCAGGAAGCCAAAGACCACAGAAAAAAAAAAATACACGGCATTTCCTGTGTAAAACCAGCAGGCAGGCAGCCTAACACCAGCTCCGTTGTCATGCAGAACACCCCCCACTGACCAAGGAGCTAGATCAAGGAATAAAGGTCAGGCAGAGAGCTCTGTGCCCCGAAGAAAGACTTAAAACCTACGTTTTTCTCCCTGGGAACCTCCTCAACCCTGCAAAGCCTGCACATAGTAGGTACTCAGCACTCAGTAGGTATTACCGACTAAAAAAATAAGAAAACACAAAGGGTCTTTTGTTCTTAAGAAGCCACACCTCGCTTTGATATCCAGTAAGTAGGCTCCATTTGTATGCTCTGTGAAAAGACAGGACAGTCCCTCCTAAAGAGCTAGACTTTTCCTGTCACTCAAAATAGGAGCTTTTCCCGTGTTTTCTTGAATTTCGCATACACAAACTAAGGATGAGTCCCCTTTAGATGCATTTCTATATCACTGCACCAGAATCCTGGCATTCTAATTGTACCTATAATAAGAGTAGAGACTTCCCATGGAAATCCAGGGCCGGGTGACTCAGTATTTCTCAGCTGTCAAACAGTTTACAGCGTGGGGGGGATGAAGCAGGAGTAAGGTTTAGATCTTAAAGGAAGCAAGCCCGCAATATTAACCAGAAGGTTACAACTTTTTAAAAGGAGAACGGACGAAAAGTTAGAAGGGCTAAGTTTCCTCGGCCAGCTTATAATAGAAAACTCCAGGACCAGACGCAGAAACTTCGGAGAAAGAAGATTGGAAAAGTGGAGTTTTGCTTTCAATCTCGACTCCTAGCAATTGGGAGGAAGAACAACAGTGGAACTGTGCCAAGGGATCAGGAGGGAGGAAGAGGGACGCCTGCTCTCATCAGGACCCGCCCTCCCTGACCTGAAATCCGTGTGTCCTTACTTCTCAAAAGAAGGCAGTGGCTTTGAGTCCCGCTGCAGGTAGCTGTTCCTCATTTCCCTCCATTTATAAGCGGTTGGAGCTTCTAATTTTTTTTTCCCCTTTGGGGTTGGGAGAAACGGAAATTTGTCTAAACTTGCTGACCCCTGTAGATTCCCTGTGACTTGCTCAAAACAAAATAGTATCCCTGTATTTCTTCAACCTTGTACTCAAAGCCAAAGGAACCTACACATCATAAACGGGTGCTGAAAGAAAACCCACTAGCCCTATCAAGAAAGAAACCTGCTCTGAAAAGGGAGAGACATCACAGCCAGAGCTTCCTCCCTGCTTCTCTTCTTCCCTTCCTTCCTTTCTTTGTAACCACTTCTCTATTCTACTAACACTTACTGGTTACTTCATACGGTTTACATAACCACTGCCACGTACACATTTGCATTTTATATTTGCGTTCAACCATAGCCGCCTAAAGTTGGGCAAACTCGGGCCACCAGACACCAGGTCCACTCTGCCTGCGTTTGGGTGTCCCGGGAACCTGCCAGCTGTGCGTCCTCGGAATTGAGGACATCGTGTTTTCAATTTTCTTCAATAAAGCAATGAATCTGGCAATTTGCTGGCCTGCTTCAGCTCAACAGAAAGGACAATTTGAGAAGGATCATAGTTCAGGCCCAGTCAGACGGAAACGATTGAAAACGGAGAGCTGGCCGCTGTGGTTTCCCCAGTGCAGCACACGCTGTCGCAGTTTGACTGACAAACTGACTTTTTCCGAGGTGCTCATGCCCATTTCAGTCAGAGTTTATTGAAGGTGATTTTGATCTTCTCCATGAGGCCACAGCAGTGGCCGTGCCATCTGTCACCTTGATTGCATCGTGGATTCTCTGGAGAGAGCGCCATGGCTCCTGATCACTTACAGATTGTGCGGCTTTCTCCTCCATACGGACCACATGCGCAGAGCCAGATGGTGAACATAGACGCTGATTATAAGTCTTTATCTCCGTGCAGGAAGGAGAGGAACTATTAGGTTTCCCTCAGGAGCTCTGCTCCTCTCTACCCTCATGCTGCTCCTCCGCAAATACAGTCTTCTTCAGCTGTCATCGGCCTACCTTGGAAAATTAAAAAAATAAACAATAATTCCATCACCGGGCCCGGGAACCCAAGCTGGTGCAGCAGAGCGGGTCCCCCTGGCCTTGCTCCCCTTCTCGCAGGCCCCGCCCCACCCCCACCGCCTGCCTGCCTGCCTGCCTGTCAGCTTTAGGTACAAAGAAGTTTGTTTGTGAATGCATCATTAATATGTTAGGTTTTTTTTTGAGAAATCGATAGGGACCCGCTCTTTGGAAACGAAGCCTCAGGACCCCCAGCTTTTTGTGTGTGTGATCGGGATGTGGTTTCCATCGCCTTGTGCTGTGCACTTCCATTTAGGGAAGATTTTTATTTGTTCGTTATTTTTAGTTCATGTTACACGTTTTTAAACTGTAGGCTGTTTTTTTTTTCTGAAATAATCTCAGGAGAAGGATTACTCACATTTGTGTCACAGAACACTCTCTGGGGTTGATTCAGAGGCAGGTGACAGTGATCCCGAGTGGGAAACCCCTAGGCCTACTTACTGGAAAGAGGCACAGAGACAAGAGGTGGAGGTCTGGGATAGGCAGGGGCCCACTGGGCCCACTGTCGATTTTATCTCTAAAGCATTACTGCCAGGAGAGATTCAGGAACCCATCTCAAAGAACCTGACAGGGAAGCGTAGCGTGCGCAAACACCAGCACCACCTCAGTGTTTACACGGAACAGTGTAGAAAGGGGTCCTCGGTCTTTTTACTTTTTGAACATTATTTTGATAAGTTAAAGGATATACAGTTTAAAAACTATTTCTTTCTTTGACATACAACCCCTCCATGAAGATAAGGGTATATAGGGCCTGTCTTGGTCTGCAACTCACTCCTAAGCAGAGCTCCCCTCCCTTGCTTTCATGAGTCTCTGTTTCTTTCTCCCCCCACTACCTTGCACGCATGCGCTGTCAGTGTGAGGAGCATCCCCTCCCCTCCCCAAGTGAGCAGCTGTCCACAGAAACCAGGCAACAGATCCCAGTGACCCATGACCTTGAAGTCTAGCCTATTCGGGTCATTCATTAAGAATAACTGCCGTAAAACCCAACACCCTGCAATGACCAGAATCCAATAGCTTTGCTGAGACACTAAATATGAGTGATTCTGGGACAGTCACCCAATCATTCCTGGCTTAGGTTGAACTGGCATGGAATTCTCTGTCTGTGAGACAAGTGGGCCACAATATCATACACCAGTGTCCCTAAGGGAAGAAAGATTCTTCCAGTGTACCAGGCTCTGTGGTGGACAGGACACAAGAAAGAAGTAAGAAAAACATCTTTGATAAATAACAGTAAGTACACATATGCACATACTCTGGTGAGCGCGCGCACACACACACACACACAAGCACAGACACACACACCCAGGTGTGCACACAAACAAATGCCTTTCCTTCTTGCCTACATTTCCTCAGAAAGTGACCAATTCCAAATCACCTCCTCCACTCAGGTCAGAAGTTATTTCACACGTTTAGCTTATCTCTCAGAGACCTTGCCAGTGGGTATTGAAATTAAAGTCAATAGTATTTTCAGCAGATCAATTAAGAAAAGAAAATCAAAACTAAAGGCTCGTTGAATTCATGAGTTCCGTGAGAAGGAGTTTTGTCCTCAGTTTCTGTGAAATGAAACAATCATCCTCAACAGAGTGAAACTTAATATGAAATGTTGGTAAGGGAAGAAATCCGGTGTGATCACTCCTGCCATAAATGCCTTGCCAAACAAGAGACCAGTAGAAAATGCCTATCCCCAAATTCACCCCCTTCTTCTCCTCCCCGTCCTCCGCACTCGGGCCCCAGACCGCGTGGGATGATAGCTCCGTATGAATAGAAAACGCTTGTCCAGTTTTTAGCTGATTGAAGCTTTCCTTTCTTCTGAAAAGTTAGGTGGAAAACTCCAGAAACAGCTCCTCGGTTTTCATCTGTGCAGTGTTCTGAGCAGTGTGTTCAAATCCTACAGCATTCCTAGTGCGTGCTTATTGTAGCGTGACGATAAAAATGTTATCGCATATTAATAATCCTTAGGATGCTCATTGGCTTGTGGTTGTATGAGGCAATCTCGTGTGGCCTTGTTTGGGGAATAGGGTCCTGAAAACTATTTAGCTTAAAGCAGGTTTTGAACTCCCAATCCCCCTTGATGGGATCAAGGCTGAGATTCCAGGCATATGCCACCATGTCTATACCTAATTATTGGTGTTACATGCAATGCTATGTATGAAAGGACACAGTAGGCTATTATCAAGTAGAAAAAGGGGTACTTGTACACAATACTGTTACAACATGAAGGGTCATCACATAACCAAAACAGTGACATCACAACAAATAGGCTGGTAGCTTATACAGCACAGATATGCTCGACAGGGATAATTCATGTCCTGGGGTAGACAAAATGAAATGGATTAAATGTATTATATGTTAAATATTCTTGCAGTATAAATTCGACTTTAGCATATGTGTGTATTGGTTGGGTACAATGATACATATAACTCTACTATTCAGGTAGAAGCTTGAATTTCAGGCTGCGATGAGCTAGATAAAAGTTTGCGTTGAGCCAGAACTTCAAAGCCAACAGCTAGAGATGTAGTTCAGAAGTAGAACATTTATCTGATATATGTAAGACTCAATGCCTCATACGGAGAAAAAATAATTTTATGTATGTGGGGGAAAACAGTCTGTTGGAACTGTGCAAAGGTGACATTGCTAAATCACAGGAGTCTTTTTTGTGCAAAGGAGATATTACTATACCATAGGTGTATATGCACGTGGTCTTAAAGATGATCTTTAAAGAAGTAAGCTAGAGCCGGGCGGTGGTGGCGCATGCCTTTGATCCCAGCACTTGGGAGGCAGAGGCAGGTGGATTTCTGAGTTCGAGGGCAGCCTGGTCTACAGAGTGAGTTCCAGGACAGCCCGGGCTACACAGAGAAACCCTGTCTCGAAAAACCAAAAAAAAAAAAAAAAAAAAAAAAAAAAAAAAAAAAAAAAAAAAAAAAAAAAAAAAAAAAAAGAAGTAAGCTAGAAAGACATAGTATGCCTATGTCTTCTGATCCCTAGATCTTCACCTACAATGGATTTTTTTACCTGAGCATACAGATTTTTTTTTTTTAAGTTTCAGCACTCTCCCTATGCCTATCATTTTCTCCATAGATAGATAGAAATTAGCTCTTCCTGGTTAAAGAGATGGTCCTGGCCTTTGCAACACTAACCTGTCTGCTTCGCAACCTTAGAGAGATGTGTGTTAAACACCAAGTTATCAAAATGCAGCTCACACCTGCAAAAGGAGGGAAGATCATCTTGCTTTTGATGAAAAACAAAAAAATGTGACTTTATAGATGTGACTAAGATCTCAGGAGAGGGAAGACTGGATTTGATTACTAAGTACTAATGAAATCTATAAATATGGAGGATGGCTTCCTGGACCCCACATAGTAATAAGATAATTCTGAGCCAGGCAGTGGTGGTGCACACCTTTAATCCCAGCACTTGGGAGGCAGAGGCAGGTGGATTTCTGAGTTCGAGGCCAGCCTGGTCTACAGAGTGAGTTCCAGGACAGCCAGGGCTATACAGAGAAACCCTGTCTCGAAAAACCACAAAAAAAAAAAAAAAAAAAAAAAAAAAATACACGAGAAGATAATTCTGAAGTCTGAGACTCTGAGGACCTTCATCTCTGATGGCGTCCATTTCACGAAAGCTGTGACTCGTTGTGCAGGGTAGCACCATGGACTACAATCTGTGTGTCAAGGTGCAGAGAAAGGTCAGAGGCATGGAAGTTGGCTGGAATTGAACTGTAGCATTTCACTTGGACTTGGACTTGAATAGGCCAGCTGCTTTGTCTGGGCCTCACATTCTCTGCCAATAAGCAAAACAACATCGATCTCCTAAGAGAAAATTAACTTGTGTTAATTTCCTATGTTCTTGAAGCATGTTCAAAGATAATGCTGCAAATGCACATAGAACATGATCATTACATATTTAAATCCCAATGTGGAAGCCATGTAAAGGCACCATGGTGTTAAATACATGCAGTATGATAGGCATGATGACACAACACAGAGACCCTGGGTCAACTGATGAGGCCTATGCTTGCTACTTCTTTGGGTCTAAATTTTCCTTCGTGAAAAATGGGGCCATCTTAAGGACTCTCATTCTCTTGCTCTCTTGCTCTTACACATACACACACACACACAAACACATACATTCTCACCCCACATGCAATTGCTCACACAGAATGAGGATAGCTGGTTCTATACATGCCAAAAATTACTAAAAAAAGGGAGTGGCATCATAGTAGGTTTGCTTATTGTTCCTAACTCTACCGCTGACTTTGGGTACACCACAATTCTTTTTACCTGTTTTCTCATTGGTAAAAATGCATATTCAAATACCTTTGACTTTCATGAGTTCTTTTATGAAAAAAGGACTTGAAAACTCTAGAGCTCCATCCAGATTAAGTATTAACAGTGCTAGTAGTTGCATATAATATATGAAAGTCAGACCTAGAGATATGGAGATGTCTCAGTGTGCAAAATTTCTGACCATGCAAATGTGAGGACCTGGGTTTAAACCCTCAGAGCATGTAAAGCCAAATGTGGTAGCCCATATCTATATGCCTAGCATTTTTATGGTCAGATGGGAAGCAGAACAGGAGAATCCCAGAAGTTCATGGGCACTCACATACATGAATGTGCACACCACACATACACATGCACACACACACAAAGAGAGAGAAAGACAGACAGATAGACAGAGACACAGAGACAGAGAGATCTAATTTTTAAAAAAAAATCAATCTAGGCAAACATTAGTGAGCATTATAAACAGATTAATAAAGATTGTATAATAAATGTATAATGTCAGAAATAAGTCTGATTCCAACTGGAAAGCAAGCCATAAAATTTTGTGTAATGTTGAACCATGAGATGCATCTAAATTCTGCTCCTGGAGGCCTCAGGAGTTCTTGGCTACAATGTTTCTGATTAATGTGTAGACAAATAGGACTAGCACTTTAATTTTGCTCCTTCCTATCTTTGAGAATATTTCCAATATTACAATGTTTATCTCACAAATAACATAAGACCCAAATAAAAGTAAATCCAACAAAATCTGCTTAACTTGGAATGCTTTAAAATAAGAGTTCATACAATGGGCCAGTTGGTCCCAATCCTCATTTAATACCTCTGCAGTACAAAAGGACTTTACTGCCTCCTGTTTCTGGAGGGGGGGAAAAAGGAGCTTATTAAATAAATGTACACTAGGAGTTAAGCTCCTAATAGGAATGAAAAGTAATAATTGAAATATTAATCATCTATTTTCTGGATATTTCTTTTAATATTATAATTTTAATTAGCAATATTCAAATTTTAAAGTTCACATCATGAGAATGTGAAACGGAAATAGTTATGGCTCTTCAATGCTCCTTTTAAAAATTATTTTTAAACGGCTTCCTGAGAAATGGCATCTCCAAAAGTAAATTTAAATAGCCTACAATAAGTCTAAAATAGTCTAAACTTACAGGTATGGAATCTCTTTCTGTTCTTAAGGAAAACAGACAGTAGAAATTAAGTGATTTTTGACTAGAAAATTATAATTATTGTTTGAAAGGATGATAAAATTTGTAAAACCATCAATTTCTGGCTGTGGTCATGTGTACATGCATTTTTGTGTCTGTGTGTTCACGAATGCCACTGTATCCATCTGTGTGTGCCCAAGCCAAATTCAACTAGCAAGGCAGGATCACACATCCCATCCTGTGAATGGCATTAGATATCTTGTTCAAAATCTATGATTAATCTGATTAAGCTGTTGAGTAAATAATCCCTTAATCCTCTCAAGGATACCGCTTGTGTCTGCTGAGTGTCAAATTTAAGACTGGTAAGCAGTAAATACCGAAATCTAAGTGAAAGGAAAGACAGAGGCAGCTATCCAAAGTCAGACTTGTGCCATTTCTTTCCAAGAACTAGTGTTTGGAAGATGACCTTCCATGATAGCACAGGAAAGTGAAACATTAAGAAAAAGCCATAAAACATCCTTTGCAGGGGGCTCTGTGGGAGGAAGCGCATCTTCACCCAGGACAATCTACTTTACGGGCTTCCCTTTTCCAGCCAGTTTAATTATAAATGAATGGATCCTGACTTTAGCTCCTCACTTAGGCTTAAACCAGCAACGCTTCAACCAGATATTACTTATTTTGTAATTGGAAACAGTATCCAACTTTTAAAAATAGAGAATATTTACACACACACCATCACACAAGCAAGAGAAGAACATCCTCCCATTAAAATCTCAAGCAAGGTGACTCTTTAGAAAGCATGACTGCCTCAGTACGTCACAACAAACATGAGTGATAGCAAGGAGATCAGGCAGACCGGGAGAAGAGGAAGTTGTAGGAAGAAGTCCTTTAAGTCAACTGTGTTGCTTATTGGATCACTGGAACACCTAGCTGAAATACAGGCCTCTCATATCATTTAGTAATTTTTAATATATATAGCTCAGAATATTCTGTAAATATATATCCCAAGATGCGATCTGTGGCTGCTGTTTAAGAAAATCATCTCCTGCATATGATCAAAATATATTGTATTGGGCTGGAGAGATGACTCAGTGGTTAAGAGCACAGACTGTTCTTCCCGAGTACCTGAGTTCCATTCCCAGCAACCACATGGTGGCTCACATTCATCAGTAATAGAATCCAGTGCCCTCTTCTGGCGTGTCTGAAGACAGCTACAGTGTACTCATATAAGTAAATCTTTTTTAAAAAAAAAAAAAAATTGTATAAAAGAACAAAAATTTCAAAGACTAAAAATGATTATTTTTAAAGCATTTCTTTTTTCTCCTAGAACATTTTATTAATACTGGTAAGAAAGCAAAAGAAAACTACCAGAAACCGTTTGTCACACAACTCTCTTTATTTCTGTACATGCCCTGAGTCAGAAGCACCTGGGCGGAACTTTCCAAGCATTAGCATTAAAGTCATAATTGTTCCTTACCTTTCTGGGACATCATAAGAAAAGGAGGCAACATCTTTAGACTCGATTCTCAAGTCCCCTTCTGGCTTCAGTCAAGGCCATGGCTCAGGAAGCCAGAAGATGACCCTGCGTGTTGCTCCATTCTTAGGGTGCACTGTTCTCGTTTTTCCCCCAGAGAAGCCTAAAGAAACCACATTTCAGCCTCAAGACCATGGTGACCAGGGGGAAACGGTTCTGCTTGACAGATACTGCACCGCTAAAGCTTCCTTCCTCGGGCATAGAAGAGTAGCTGGAGGAGAATCTGCTGGCCCGGAAACAACTGGCCACACCCTAGGCCTACTTGGTCCCAACCCAGCTTATATAAGCAGAGCTCTCAGCAACGCTAACTTGACAGCCTTCCTCTGATGTTTATACATTTGGCACGATCTAGTATTGTAGGTCCTTCATTTTTAATCAAGTTGGCAAATGTCTCCCGTCTCTGGCTTAGGTATTGGGCTCTTTCTTTTCATCTATTCAGTGCTAATAGCTCATCTAATTACTACCTGCTACATGATCTGTTATCCCTGTGGGTGTTTAGATTCATACTACTTTAACCCTATCCACCCCTGACAGTGAACTCTCCCCCAGATCCCTTCCCTGGGAATCAGCTGGCGCACGATTTGGAAAGCAGGACCAGTGCGTGAGCTCTCAGGACCACAAACCTTGCTACTGCCTCGAGACTGAGAATAGCAGAGCCAAAAGGCAAGTGTAGGTGGGTTTCTCCAGCTTTAAGAACCTGAGCAGAACAAAACAGTTTGCAGCCACCTCCATGAATGAGCTGTCAAGAGTACAGAGTGTGTGGAGAAAAAAATCTCAAGATTGGTAGCAAAATAGAAATGATTAGGTGTGATCTTAAAACCCAGAGAGTAGTGTTTATCAGCTGTGTAAGAACACTTATGAAGTTATTTAAAGGAACTAATCATGAATAATTATCTAAATAATATTATATTATTATTTAATAATATTATTACATAAATAATATTATTATATTAATAAAATAATCGTGTACATTTTGCCATATGTAGTTTTTTCTGATATACTCTCATTTACTGTCTTTAGACTCGGCTCTTTTACCTTTTCATAAACAGTGTTTCTCACGTTGCAGGAGCTGTAATCTACAGTCTTGTATATGGCATATAAGACTTGTATATAGCATCCAGGTCAATATCCCTGTCCTTTACACTCATTTGCTCATTCATTCAGACAACAGGTGCTTACAGTAAGCTCATTGAGACCATAGACGCAATGATATCATTATTTAAAATGATATATGTGTCCTCTTGGTACAATCTACAGAACCCTAAAACAACCTATATGATTATGAATAAAATAATATTGTCCCTCAGCCTCTACCAGAATCTCAAAAATCTACAAATATTTAAACCTCCTCTACATTAGCATTTGTAAATAATATTTGCATAGTATATACTATATTTTTTTCTCTAGATTACTTCTGATACTTAACCCTAGGAAGTGTGAGAGACATAGTCATTGTATTATTTCATTCAGAAAATCATCACAAGGGTAAGCTCTAAACATGATCCATGTTGGCACAGTTTTTCCCCCCACATATTTTCAATTTGTGGTTTACTTAAATCTGTGGATGTACTGGCTTGTTTTGTGTGCCACCTTGACACAGGCTGGAGTTATCACAGAGAAGGGAGCTTCAGTTGGGGAAGTGCCTCCATGAGATCCAGCTGTGGGGCATTTTCTCAATTAGTAGTCAAGAGGGTAGGGCCCCTGGTGGGTGGAGCCATCCCTGGGCTGGAAGTCTTGGGTTCTCCTGAGCAAGCCAGGAGAAGCAAGCAAGCCAGTAAGAAACATCCCTCCATGGCCTCTGCATCAGCTCCTGCTTCCTGACCTGCTTGAGTTCCAGTCCTGACTTCCTCTGGTGATCAACAGCAATGTGGAAGTAAGCTGAATAAACCCTTTCCTCCCCAACTTGCCTCTTGGTCATGATGGTTGTGCAGGAATAGAAACCCTGACTAAGACAGTGGATATGATGGGCTGAAGCTTGACAACAGCGCAATACGGAGTCATTCAATCTTTGTCTCTGCTCAACTCACTGCTTGAAAAATCAAAGACATTACAGTGTTCATTTGGCTGAGGACAATGTGTTGCCACTATACTCCCGTGTGGGGAGCCGCAGCTGCCACCCTATATATATATATTGAACACCTGGTCTCTGGCCAGAGCAGAGAGCATTGATAATCAATCCCTTAGTTGGAGAAGCTGAGTGCCTCCAGTTTGTGATGCAAGCTGGCATGATTTCCCGCAGCCTATTGTGCTTTGCCACGTAGCTGATGCTGACTGGGACCAGGGAAAGTATTTAAGCCACAAGGGCTGGGGGCTGGAGGAATATATAAAGTAAGTATGAGAAGAAAAAAGTAAGTAAGTATGTGGAGATAGGAGTAAGTATGTAGAATTAAGGCTGGTGATGGGTTAGAGGTAAGATGTAGATTTAGAAGAGTAAGTATGTGGAGATAGTAAGTAAGTATGTAGAATTAGGGCTGGCGATGGGATAGAAGAGCAAGTATGGGATATAGAAGAGTAAGTATGATAGATAGGAGTAAGTATGTAAGGATAGAAGTAAGATGTAGGAATAGAACTAAGAATAGGAATAGGAGTAAGTAGAAATAGTAATAAGTAAGATGTAAGAAGCAAGATGTAACTAATAAAATGTAAGTAGAAATAAGTAAGCTCTAACAAGCAAGATTACAAAGATCCTAATAAAACTGCATGGGGAAGACCTCGGTGTTTGCCTCCTTACTTCCACTGGGCAGGTAAGGTGGCTTACACTCCCGTCCTTTTACTATGGCAGCAACCATCAGGCTTGAAGTTCACCTCTTACTGCCAAGAGACTGTTAACTTTCTACTATCTCTAAGAAATGCCTATAAATGCTAACAAGCAGTCATGTAATCCAGAGTCCTTGGTGGTTTAAAAGGAAGTTCTTTACTAGGACTAAACTTAATGATTAACTGTTGGGAACTCACAAGACTCGGAAATCTCTTCGCAGTGGTCTTAGAATCTAGAACGTTAGAGCCAGCTGTTGTAACAGTTCCAGTTCTCGGTCAGTTTTCAGTTTCTCCTGTACTCTAAGCAACCCAATATGGGGCCACCAGGTTCAGCAACACTCAGACTCCAAGATTCTCTATCAAGAAAGGGTGCATGTTATTAGACCTTGCTTTACAAATAGTGATTTCTAACTTGACCAAATCTTTGTATCCATAAATCTTGGAACTGGAATGATTCAGAACCATCACAAGGTTTTTGATTCTAAAATGCATCCTAAAACCATTGCATTTAATCAAATTAAGCCACCAGACCTGACCTGAATTCCAGTGTCCACATGCTCTGAGACAACTAGCTAGGCTCATACCCAACCTTGTCCTGCTGAGCTCTGTTTTGCTGAATCCTTTAGTCAATGATTATGTTTTCCTTCAAGAAAGAAAGATTTCTTAAGACTGCCATACACATCACTTCTGAAAGATTCATCATCAGGGACTACTGTCATATTTCACCCACCACAGAAATATCTTCATTAACTTAGATCTTTGTTTCAGCTTATACTGTTCCATTGTAAACTGATTTAGAACTGGCCATGCTTTGAGGCCCAAAGTGGAAACAGTAGTGAAAAATTAATAAATGGGAATCAAATGAAAAAGATGGATGGAAATTCATCCAGAAGAATAGACAAATGTGAATGATAATTAGTGATATTAGATTAGATAGATGATAAGATAGATGATAGATAGATAGATATGACATATAAGTCAACCATTTATTCAAGAGAGATTATAGTGATCAATGAAGTCATGCCATAAATTAAGAACTATTATTAACAATTTTCTTATTTGAAGTCAAGAAACAAAATAAAACTATATACAAGAACGCCGAGATTTCTTTAAAATTGAGAAATTAATATGACAAACTCCAAGCTAAATAAAGAAATAAAAACCAAGTTAATTCGTCAACATTTGCCTGTGAAACTCAGACTTATCATGCCATTCCTTGGCATATCTCCTTACTCCTTCATGTCTTTAGTTCTTCAAACAACAATAAAAGCCAAAAAAATGAGACTAACATACTGAGTCATCATGTTTGGTAGGGGAGGCCACCACAAGCAAAGGTGAGTAAAGACATCTGAAAGCAGCATTCAGTTGCACAAAAGTACTGCAGAAGCCGTATCTTCACAAACCTGGGTATCTGCCATGACAAGACGATAAATGCAGAAGTAAACAAAGAAAGGCTTCTTTGGACAATCCCACACTCGACAGCCTGGGCAAGTCCCAAGGCAGCCTTCCCATGCACCCATGAGCAGCTGCAAGCTCTCAGATCACAACAAAAAACAACAATATTTGATTGCCTTTGAAAAATACTCAGCCTTCAGAAGATTTCTTAGACAATTTACATGTTGAGCAAGATGGCAGGCACTAGCCACAGGTGGCTTCCAAGTGTAGATGTAACTAATTCAAAATTAAATATGCAGACCTAGAGTGATAAGCAGAATGCTGAAATATCATCAACAATTTTATATTTGTTATGTGTTCAAATGACACGATGAAAAAGTTGAGTAAAAAAATATATATCATCAAATTGTTACCTGTTCTTTTCATTTTTTCAAGTATCCAATTAGACTATTTCTGTGTCTTACACTCTATTTCTACTAGTTTGACCTAGTCTATAATTTACATACTGATTTATATCTGATTTCAGCTACTTACTAATATGAAATGATACCTGATTATTTTCCTACAAAAGTGGAAGATCCTTCTGTAGGCAGCTGCTTGGATACGATCTTCAGCAGCGGCCGCTTAGACGATCGTATCCAAGATGGCAGATGTCTGTCAGAGACACAGGCTGCTTTTTACGGGGCTGAAGCGGGGATGAGCAGGGCTCCAAACAGCCTTAATTCTTTCCCCCTGCCCTAGGTGAGCATGCCCTGTGCCTCCCTGTAGGCAGCCACTCAGATACGATCGTCAGCTGCTTAGATCTTAAGCGGCCACCGCTGACGATCATATCTAAGAAGGCGGCCGCAGCTGCAATAGACTATTCTACTGCGCATGCGCCCTCCCGAGTGGGCATGTACTGCGCATGCGTCCCTCCTGAGCAGGTGTATGCTAATGAGGGTTTGACAGGGAACCAATCCTGGAGGACTTGGTGGCTCAGGCTTGGGTATATAAGGAGCTGTCTCCAGACAGTCGGGGCCACTCCATGGAAGCAAGCAGACCTGCAGTACCTAGGAAGAAGAAGCAGAAGAAGAAGCAGAAGCAGAAGAAGAAGCAGAAGCAGAAGAAGAAGCAGAAGAAGAAGCAGAAGAAGAAGAGCCATGCCATCAAGGAGAGCTGTGACACTTAAGAACCTAGGAGAGCTGTAATACCTAGGTACCTTAAAGAGCTGTAACACCTGGGTACCTAGGAGAGCTGTAACAAAAGAATATTCCTGAGTAAACCGTCGAGAGAAGAAGTCCAGGTGTTTGGTCGTTATTGCTGCTGGTAGGCAGCAGAGGCGCGGAGCACATCCTTCTACATGCAGTATTATATATAGAACACTCAAAATAACATTGGGTTCTCTAGCTTTGCTGAAGTTTGTGGCCCTTTCTATGTTTTCAATTACATTTTTTATAAGTTGGGGGCAGCCTACAAATACCCCAACAGTGATTGGAATTGGGGTTGTTTGTGTCTGTGGTACCAGGACATCTAAAGCATCCAGAAGTCTCATGGGGAACCGACTTCTAATCCTCCCAAGAAAGCCCCACTGGTGATCTAATATAAAAAGAGATGAAAACTGTGCACACATTACTGTGTCATTATCTTTAAAGATCTGTCAAGCAGAGACTGAAGGAAGGGCAGCAGAGACTGAAGGAAGGGCAAGCCAGCCTAAATATAGCTATCTCCTGAGAGGCTCTGACAGTACCTGACTAACACAGATGTAGAGGCTCACAGCCATCCATCGAACTGAGTACAGGGTCCCCAGTGAAGGAGTTAGAGAAAAGATCAATGGAGCTGAGGGGTTTGCAGCCCCTTAGGACGAACAACAATATGAACTAACTAGTACCCTCAGAGCTCCCAGGGGCTAAACCACCAACCAAAGACTGCACATGGAGGGGTCTGATTGTTCAGGCAGCATGTGTATAGTAGAGGATTGCAAATTCGATCATCAATAGGAGGAGAGGACCTCGGCCCTGTGAAGGTTCTGTGCCCCAGTGTAGGGGAATGCCAGGGCCAGAAAGTGGGAGAGGGCGGGGTGGCAGGCATGGGGAAGTGGGAGGCAACAGGGGTTTGTTTTTGTTGTTTTTGTTTGTTTCTTTGTTTTTTGGAGGGGAAACTGGGAATGGAGAAATTTATATGTAAATAAAGAAAATATCTAAAAAAAAAAAAAAAGATCTGTCAAACTTCAGGAAGTGGAATTCTGAGACATCAATGTGATACAAATCAAGATGGCGGGGGCAAGTTTTCTCACCTAGCTAGCACCATGCTAATGTTACACTGTTATGCATTTTATTTTTTTAAATTTCATTTGAGCCTGGTCCTCAGTTAAACCCTATCTGTCAAGAGACTTGTTCTAAGTAATGGTCACTTGTGTTTCATAATTATTTTGAATCAATACAATTAGTTCCACATTTTGCTGTTTTCTTCCTAAGACAACTGTAAACATTTTCATGCAATTCCAGCTCTTGGTAATAATTACCTTTTCATTTACCAAAGGTCCAGAAGGGCTGTTTCAACTGCACTTTTAGGATTCCTCTAAACGTGTAAGGAAATATCCCTGAGTTGCCAGCCCAGAGGTTTTTCTCTTTCAATTATCCATGATAGTTCTGCAATTTAGAGTGTCCTTGGTCATAATATTAGTGTGATTGACTTAAAAAATAAGTCTGACGGATATTTCATTTTTTTAAGTACTATACTTGATTTTAACACTTCAACTTATTGTCCAGTTTATCTGTATTAATTCCACAAATGTTTATGGAACACAGTGTATTTGATAGGGCAATCTCAAACCTGCAAGTGTACTGGAATCATCCAAGCTTAATGACTGCTTCTATCAATTAAAAGTACATCCCCAAAGCACATTTGTAATAGCTTATTCAGTAGAATTCAGAATCAATCATTCTGAAGAGAGGTGAGGAGTAATGTTCCTAACCCTTAAAGATTACAGGTTACAATATGTCCTCGCCCATTTAATCTAAGCTGAACTAAAATGATTTCAATGTGATGGCCCTCACTCACCAGGAGTTAGAGGAATACATTGTGGTCAACCAAGGAGTAGAAGTTTGGGTGTCTTTCAAGACAGTCCGCTTTGCATTTCAAAATTTCTAAGAAGGCTTTCTTCACAAATTGCTCCGAAAATAGTATTTCCTAACAGATTCTTCAGAGGCTGGCAAATTCCCTACTGGGTGGTAAAATTTGTAGACAGAAACTAAGCATGGAAAATGAGTTCATTTTCCTCAGGCCGCTTACCCTAAAGCACATACAACCATCTGGAAGGTGTGGACACCAAGATAAGAACACAGAACACAGTCTCTGGGTTGACCTCTGTCCCATAGCTGGGCCTTCCAGAGACCGTGTTCAGGTGTCTGCTGTTTCCTTCTGGTATGATGTGTGGTTCTACCCCAGGATGACACCTGGCCAATTTTGAACAGTATGATAACAAGATGACAGGAAGGCCTCTCTGGTGTCCCAAGGTCTGAAGACAGAGGTGGTAGTTCTGGAGTCTCTAGATGTCAGGAGAGAGAAAACAGTTTCCTCTTACAGGTGAGGACCAACGTCAGTAACACTGAAAGCTCATCTTGTAACATTAAATCTTGGGTCGATAGTCCCTCTGGATGTGTCATTCTTGGCACTAACAGGATCCTAATAAGGAGATGTGAAAATCGGAGAATATAAAGATATCAGGATCAGTAGTAGAGCATCATTAAGAATAGTACCCACAGACAATAAACAGATCTGTTAAATTTGAATGACTGAAATTGATGAGCCCCACCCTTGCCACAATGGGGGACAGTCCATCTCAAGGACAGAAATCACCAGTGGTGTCAATCCTATCAGAACCCTGGTTTTACAACAGCTTGGATATCCAGATTAAGTCACAGTATTCTCCCCAAATTGAGATCTGATAAGAAACCAGGTGTTTTCCCTATCCACACACAGCCATTGTGAGAACATTCAGCTGCTTTTTAAAGTCAAGTTGTGGCACTGTAAGAAAAAGGCACGAGGTAGTTAAAAATTTGAAGAATATGTCAATTGGTAAAATTAGATAAAAAGTTACGCTGTGTTCTGCCCTACATTTGGACTATCACAAGTGAGGCAAACTTTTCTAGGCAAACTGCTGAGGACTGCCAATTTAACAAGCTGTTCCATGCTGCAAGGGACATATTTATGGACATACTTTCAACAAGACGTACCTAGTGCTACCAAGCTGTGCTGTACTGAAGAGCAGAAAGAATCAGAACGAGGGATTTAAAAAAAAAAAAAGGAAAGGATTTCACACATGGGTCCTATTAAAATCAGAGCAAGTATTCTGCAATTTACAGGCAAAAAATATTTAAAATAATGACAGGGTTGTTCTAAGAAGAAAACACCCAGGAAATGTAAAAGACGAGATTGACACAGCATGTTTAGCTCAGGCTGTTGTATGACAGGGCTCTTGAAGGGGGAGAGGAAAAGCCGTGTTACACTGCGAATGTTCTCATTTTTTAATCAGCTGGGTCAACCCTGTTTTAAACCTGGCATTATTTTTTCAGTGATTTTTGAGCAATTAGATTTATGCCCATTTATGCCCCTCAGTTTTCTGAAGGTCAGCAGATCACTGGCTGTCATTAGTAGTACTACGTTTAATGTGAGAATTCTTCAATGGTGTGTGCCCTATGATGTACCTTCTATCACGGGGAGCTTGTGGGGGGAAACTACTGAGTCAGAATCCTTTTCTGTTTAAAACTGACTACCTATTTCTATTTCTGGAATTGAAGATACCAAGCCAACTTAGAGCTCATCGTCTTTGTTCTGAGGGGGGAAAAAAAACTGCTGCAAGAGAAAGAACAGAATATAAAAGAATTGGTTTTGTTGGTATATCAAAAAGCTAGAGTATAGCTTCTATTTATGAGGGTATCATTTCTCTGTCATGTATTAAATGGATATCCCCCCCTTATCTGGTATCTCATAGTTATAGAGACTTCAGGGAGAAAGAAAGGACTGGGAATATTCTGTTTGATTACTACTGTCACCATGGCATTTTAATGAGTCACAGATATCTGGATGAGCTCCTTCTGATAATATGATATTGTTGGCTTAGCAGACCATGGGATCTCAGCAACAGGCGTAAGCCAATGAGCATGACTTTGAGCCAAAAATAAAATGTTTACAAAAGTAGTGATTGGCTGCTATGGTGGGCTATAGGCTGAGCCTGTACTGACTTACATCCAAAAGAGGATGCCTGTAATAAAGAGGCAAAAACCTCCTAGGATGACTGTGACTGGAAGGGAAGAGACCACAGCTGAATACCCCACATGGGTATCTAAGATGATCCAGAGGGAAACAAGCCACAGACTAGGAAATTGGCGCTACTCTAGACCTACTGTGAGTAAGAGTCAGGATGTAAGTTCATAAATTGAGAAAGATGCTTGCTTAAGGCTCTGAGTCTGTGAGCCTGGGCTGGCTTAAACATGAAGAACACTAAGTAACTTGAACCCTTCTCTAATTGGTTGAGAAACTATGATCAATGTTGTAATCTTGACTTGGGGTTCAGCTCCTTCCTCATAGTCCTTGCCTTTCACAGAGGTGAGAAGAGCAGAGCCTTAGAGGTTGTGGCTGCATGGCCAAACATTGTAGCGTCTTCCTCTGTAAAAGGCTATATAACTTAAGACTAAACAAGTTCCTAAGGGTGGGAAGAAATTAGAGGAAAAGATGCTCCTTGTCACTTGAACATTAAAAACTCTTCTATTCCCTAACTCAGACAGCATGACGGAGTCTACGTAAAATAAAGTGAATGTCCAAACTGGGGAGGATGTCTCTGTCTTGAATCTTTGGATAAAAGTATGAAGCTCATGAAACCCATTAGCTAAAATCTTCAGAAACTTAGATGGTGTGACAACCACTAAAAAACATGCTTTACGAGGAGATGCAGCTAATTCGTGGGCAGAGAAGTCAAGATGTGTTAGAAAGTTGAACTCTAGATGTCATCTGTTTCGTTATAAAAAGCCACTCTAGCCCACAAAGCAAGTTAAGGTTTTATTCTAGATGAAGAATATTTAGATTCTGATTTATACATTGTTGAAAGTACAATTGCAAATTTCCTAATGGCTTTACCTTGGTTTTTAAAAACGTTAGATGCAGATGAGAAAAGTATTCATATTAGGTGGTGGTGGTGGTTGTTGTTGTTGTTGTTGTTGTTGTTGTTGTTGTTTAATGTTGTAGCAAGCGTCCAAAAGAGTTTCAGAGACTCACTAGAGAGTTCAGAGAAGGACTCTGCCCCAAGAGTCAACCTATTTCAAACTCCATGATCAACACCCCGCAGTCCCTGCGCCACACTATTCTCAGCAAAGAGAACATGGAAGCCCATCACAACAGAGCAGTCCAGCACCCAGGCAATAAATGCCCTGAGATGGAGCTTATCCATAGCAGGCTTATTCTTTTTCAACTTGGAATAAGACAGTAGACACAGAACACACACACCAGGAAATACATGAACCCACTCATGGAGTATCACCGATTGGTACACCATCCAACGGACTCTCCCGATAGCCCACCAAGGACGGAATTCAATGCTGCTGTGAAAATGTAATCAATCTACTTACCTTCTCTGTGCCTCATTTCTCTCTGTTGGTGCTGGGGGTGAAGCAGGAGATGATATAAGGATGAAGTGAATTAACATGTTTCAAGTTTCTGGAGCAGCGTCTAGTGAGTACACTGTAAGTGCTAGACAAATGTAAGAGACAGAATGATCTCAAGGAAGGAAGTCTTAAACAGGAATCAGGAAATCAGTCTAGCTACTGAAGTGTGTCTACGAAGGAATTCTTTCCCCTCTTAGGGCTGCTATTTTCTGCCCCATAAATGCAGACAACTGTATCTATCCAAACAATTATAGAGACTTCAGTGGAGAGGAAATGTCCTTTGTAAAATGTCCATCAAATTATAACAGATCCGGGTAATTCCCTTTTTTTTTGCAAGAGAACATATATCCTTTAGTGTGATTTTGGGACTGAAGAGCCAAGAGCTGGTTATCATATGCCCTATCTCTAGCAGTCAATTCTTGGGCATTCACAGTCCTCAGTCTGCTTAGCTCCGTGAGTTACGCATCCTCTCACTTTATCTTCATATAAATACTGTAAACAAACCTGGTTTTGAGAAGAGGGATGTACAGTTCAAAGAGGCTACATCATTTGTCCCCTGCTCTTAACCAGCATAGAGTAAGACTGAGTCTACCCAGGTGGGTAGGATGCCTAGGGCCCCACCTTTAACCAGTGGTTCACGTTGTTTCCTATTCTCCCGCATTCTTGAAACAATAGACTGCTTGGCTCTTATCCTCTGGAGGAATAGAGTTTTTTTTCTTGAGTTGCCACTTTTGTTCCTTGTCACAAATTTATCTGCTGGTACTCAGGTTTCACAAAAAGAGAGGAGAGGCCTGTGCATCTGTGTGCATTCCCAGGATGCTGGCCAAGTGGCTGGGAGTATGGAGGAGTAAAGTGACCAAGAGGGAAGAAGAAACACTCCACTTGCTGGAATGTCTTGCTTCCCAGCTAAGCAAGAATGGAAGCCACTACCTCAGATGAGTGTGAAGGCTCAACCACAAGAACACAGTTGAAAGCTTCCGGAAATCACAAAGCTCTTTCCAGCTCATGACAATTCACGTTGGTCAAACTGTGCTGAGATGGAGAAAGGCTAGATGTCCTGCCCAGTTCCTCTGGAAAATGTTAGATACCATGAGTAGAGAAAAATCCGCAAGACAGACAGAGATGTACAGAGAGAGGTTACAAGCTGTCTCCCGTGAACTTGAAACACTAACTGGGAAGCAGATTGGCTACTGTTGACTCTCTTCTGGCTCCATCACACCACCATTCTTCCCCCGTTGTCTGCCTGCTCAGCCCGCTGGGGAGGCTACATAGTTTGAAAGTTATGCAGAAAGGCTATGAACCATACACACAATGAAGGGCAAGTTACTGGGGTTTAGAATGATACTCCAAGTACTGTCATTTTTGTGTTCAAGATACTTAGAACTGAAGGAATTCGGCAAGGCTAGAAAACAAGCCTTCTCTAGCATTCTCTTGCCCTCCTTCATCTTTCCTTCGTTTCCTAAAGCAGGTTATAGAAACTAGAACTGCTCTCCAACACAGCAAGCCGTACAACCTAGAAACACCTCTCTGACCTACCTCCTCTGAAAGTAGGTCACAACACTTAGACCAGGAAGATCCCATTTTATGATGTATAGGAAGAGAGAGCAAACTTTACATAGAGAGGCTGAGCAGAACTAGGGCAATTAAATTTCCTCCAGTTAATTAGTCTTCCCCCTCTATCCCAGTCCCATAGATACAAAGGCTGTCCATTATGCATCATACCCAAGCACAGAAGTAGTTTTCCCTGGGTCTTAGAGCCTTCCTTTTACGATTTTCCTGACATGGTCAATGTACTAAGCAGATACGTTGGTTTGGTTTGGTTTCTCAGTCTGTCTTTGGGTATGGGGATGTGCAATGTGGGTCTGGAAATGGGTGAAAAAGAATCTCTTTCACTTCTACAAAAATGTTTCTCCAGTTTTCCTAGCAATGGGCAATGGCCACAATGCCAAGAAAAAAAAACTAAACAAACAAACAAAAGAAAACAAAAACAAAAACTATACTTTCTCAGGCCTTCCTTAGAACAAGGAGCATTCATAACATTGGGAAGACAGAGCCTTATTAAGGAAGCCCTTGGTCAATTGTAGTGCTTCAGGGAAATGGCTCCAGGTAAATTCTGTGAGAGGCTAAATATATTTATCAATTTTTAATAACATTTCTCCTAAGCTCATCCCAGGAGCCTTGATTGGAGGGAACAGCTTGTTTCCCTGACAGCAGAAAGTCCACAGTTTTAAAAAGAAAAAAAAAAATTCTTTGTTGTCTGTCAAAAAATTTCACAGAAATAATAGATGCATAAAAACACGAGGAAATGTGTACACACACACACACACACACACACACACACACACACACACATACATTTCTGGGGTTTGCCTCTAAGGAAATTAACTTAAGAGAGGAAAAAAGGGTTTCTAAAATGTATCCAGTGGGCAACACAGACCCTCCAAAGGAATGGATGGGCAAGTTATAATTCAAAACTACTTAGGTGTCCAGGAAGTCTTCTCTGACTTAGAACCAGCAAGCTGCTTGGAAACAATAAAGGCAACAATTTAAAACAAAAAAACAAACACTACAAAGAAGGGAAAACTTTAAGCATACCCCATTGAAGCCCAGGCTTCCTAAAGTCTTTACAGGTGTTTGAAGCTCACAAAGCTCTGGCCAAAGGAGGTTTCCTTTTAGCCTGGGGATTACAAAGGGAGGCAAGGTTTGCACCGAAGAAAACCCTGGTTCCCCTGGTATACCTGACCAAGTGAAAATCGATGAATCTTTTGTTACAAAAAGACTGCCGGGCTGGAGAGTCAGATGGACTTCCTTGCACTACTGAGGGGAAGGAAGCAACGAGGGAGGACCTCAAACTGCAGCTCTGATGCTTAAAGGCTTGATTCGCATGGGGAAGCGCAGAGGACTTGAGAATGACGTGGGCATCCTTCCTCCCCATCTCTAATGTCTGCTCCATAAAACCTCAGGATTAAAATCACCGGCCCCTGGGACATTGTTTATTAATCCTTTTTTTTTTCCTGTGTCCTTATGTACAAGGGTAAAACCCAGCTTTTCAGGCACAAGTTGCCAGCACTGAAGCGAGGATGAGCAGTGGGGGCGCTCAGCCAGAGCCTCTATCCTCTGCTTGCTCCCGATTCCATGGCCCGAGGCAGTGGTTTGCATTTTTAGGACAACAGCCGGTTATGAGCAAGCAGGAGACCTCTCATCAGGCTTCATTACTACACACAAAATGACAAGAGTGAGCCTGTGGTCCCCAAGCCAGTGTCTCTTCCTACATCAGCCACCCCTTCCTTCTTCGGAGTGATGCACCCACTGACTACCCAGGCTCCAGCCTTTGTGATAGTCTAGGCTTGATCGACACACACTGCTGCTGTGGGAAAACAGGCTTCGTCACCACCTCGCTTGCCATTGTACAGATTATATATTTACACAAGACCCGGAAAAGGACATTATTTACCAGCTTACAAGGTTCTGGTCCTTCCCTTGCTGTATGTCCTGGAATTTCCTCCTTTGCACCTGGTAAATGCAGTATGGCTCCCTTGGATTAGAACACAGAGATAGCTGGGAACTTTAGTCCAGTCCTTAAAAGGGCAAGCCTTTTTGTATCACTTTCCTAATTGCAGACTGTGGCCTAAATTACGACTGCCCTCTTAAAAAAGAAATCCCATAGAAGGACAGCTGCAAATTTCGTATCCACACGTAAGTGTTAAGGACTCCTGTTCAAAGGTCAGTGGAGTGAAAGGCCTATACGAAACAGCTTCCACAACAGAGCGGCTTTGTGGGCAACAACCTGCGTAAAGGAAGTCTTCAGATGGGGAAACCAAAAAGGTCACTTGGTTTGCAGGCTCGGGATGTTTATAGGGATGGAGGTAGGATGAAGAGGTAGAGCAAAGCTTCCTTTTTTGCCGTAAGTTGACTTTTTCTAGGAGTGACCAGAATAAGTGAGTAAAAGGATGTTAGGTGAAAATTTAACATGCTGATGACCAGCTGAGGGGTTGGGGAGCTAGGGAAGGAGAAAGCTTCGGGGTGGGGGGAGCTCATGGAGTCCAGTGGGAATGGATCTAAAAAGCTACTTTAATTTGGAGAATGATAATAGTTGTGCTTTGAATAAGCCTACCATTTAACTACAATGGAGAATATTTACAAAATTATGTGGCCATAGCTAACGCATGATACTTGGTATACCTTTCCCAAACAAAGGTGAAACTATATCAACAGAAGGAGAGAATCCTTATTTTTCCAATGGTCGCACACGAAAGCTGATTCAATATCTCATAATTACAGTATGAAAGGATACTTAAGAGATGTATTTGAGGATGCATTTTAATGGAAAATATTTGATAATAAATAGCCAAATAGGTTAAACTTGACCTTAAATATCAAATTATCTTCTTCTCCTTCCCCTCCCCCTCCTCCTCCTCC
>NW_022196899.1:12780067-12793509 GCF_008632895.1 Mastomys coucha
TTCTTCTTCTTCTTCTTCTTCTTCTTCTTCTTTTTCTTCCTCTTCTTCTTCTTCTTCTCCTCCTCCTCCTCCTCTTCCTTCCTCCTCCTCCTCCTCCTCATTTTAAGACTTAAAATGAGTAGAAGACTACTAACCCCAAACCTCTGAGAGACCTATCAAGACAGCTTAGAGGTTGAGGATAAAGGAAACACATAGGCTATTCCTGAGTGGGGTATAGGAGTCAAGATGTGCACTTTCACCTGCTGTGTGGGTAAAGATAGGGGTTCAGCTGTTACCAGGAAAACCCTACAGGAGGCTTACATGTTATGGTTTATTTTCATCTTGCTCAAGAGGTTCTGGGGTGAGCAAGCAAAGCTGGTCAAACAGGCCTCCTCTACAAAGTTAACTCAATTCACCCTAAAATTCTGCTTGTAAGAACATACCTAAAAAAAAAAAACTTTGAAGATTCACATCATAGCGTTTTAAAGTGATTTTTCAATATTAATTAATTAATTAAATGTGTTTGGGTGTTTTGTCTACATATATGTGTATGTACCACATATGTGTCTGGTGCTCAAAGAGACCAAAGAGGGGATCGGATTGTGAGCCACCTTGCAGGTGCTAAGAACAGAGCATTGATCCTTTTGAAAAGCAACCCCATATCACAGATTTAAGAACAATTATGAATAATCAAAAACAATTAGTAAACACTATATAGGAAATTTGTTAAACTACCTTTTGAGAAAAATTACCAAAAGAAATACTATTCAGCTACCAAAAATGATTATGGAAGCAAATAGTATTTTTTTTTAGTTAAAAATATAATAAATGCAAAGTTAAATTTAAGTTTTTGTACATATATGTTTATAGCTCTTGAAGTTATATGCAAAAACTGTTTATATAGTTATCTCTGAGTGGTAAGATTATAGCATTTTTATAGAAAGGCATGTCTACATATAAATCGACACATATTCTTATTGTCTATGCTAAACACCTCATGTCTTTGAAAACTATCAGCTATATCCTAAATTCGCAATTGAAAAGTCACATAGAGTACATTGCGGTTTGACAAAGAAGGTAGATGCCTGCTGTTTATAGTGTTTAAATACACACTTCACGCATGCATCCTCTGAGGCTCGTATGCAGCTAACGACAGGGTTACCTGTTCCTCAGCCTTCGCAATGTGGCAAGAGCTTACTAAGCATTTGTTCCTTCAGTTGGTGGTCAAGGTTCAATTCCCCGCTATGCTGGAGAGCAGCATTATTCCTAGCAGTTTACCACACAGCCTCTTAGGTACTGGAGCCAGGCAGGCGCTAGCTGATGATCGCAAATCCAACAACTTAGTCGCTGTGTGACAGTTCCTCGAATCTTACAGTTTACTTGCCAAGGAGCCTCCTTCATGCTTCTCAGACAGGCATTATTTTTTATAGTGTCTACTACAAAATAGACAAAAGAGACACTTACCAAACACTTCCCCCCTTGAATGACTGAAAAATGAAGGTCTGAGGATAAGCTAAACCTCATGAATTCCTCACACAAATTACTCAATTCCGTTGAAGAACAATTAAAGGGCACTGTCTTCCAAAATCTGTCATAGATTGTCAGCCGAGATTAGTTTTGGCTTAATGGCATTGGTCAAATCACTTAGGATTCAGAGGTCCATGGTTTCCTCTGTAAAATGAGGTTTTCTTATCTTCCCTAAATACAGCCTACAATGTGATAGAAATTTCCATCAAGTTATGTATAGATGATTCAGGAACGCGTTCTCTCATCCCAGTGTTGTCCTGATCAAAATTTCATAAAGGTGAAATCTGAAGGACAGAGGTGTCATCTGAAGGACACACCTGAAATACCAAAGCCCTGAAGGAGTAAAGCTTTCAGGAGATTCACATAGACACTTTTGTGTTTACAAGTCTCAGTCAAACATTTTCTCTTAATTTATGCACTTCTAGCATGATGTGCTCAAATAGCGATCTTGTAAAGTTCTTCCATCCTGTGGACATAAAGTATGTTCTATGCTTCTGCACCTCCAGCAAGAAAACCACTGCCTGCTCCTTGATAGATAGATGGCAAAGATCCCTACATAGAAGGTCAGTTTTAGTCAGTCTAAATAGTTTCTGCCCAAGGAACTGCAGCCAGGCATCTCCCATTTCTTGTAGGGGGCCAGCCCTGCCGTGTGACTTCCCTGGATTTAAACAAGAGGCCCAAACAAAGCCTGCACCTGTACCACTTCTCCATAGCATGAGAAGCAACGCTGGTAGATGAGAAACAGGTGACATTTGCACTTCTTCATTGGTGTCAGTCATTAGGGGTTTTTTTTTTGTTGTTGTTGTCAATCATTAGTCTATCTTCACAGGCATGAAGTGCCACAGAGAAAGGAACTACAAAGTATGTGTTGGTTGAGTATAAAGGGAAAGGTCAGAGAGAATTGTTTCAAACAAATTAGACTGCTCCCAAAGGACAGAGAGCAAGGTGGTTGCAAGGACCAGACTGAAGCTGTGGAATGAACACAAATGTCCACGATTGACTTATTCTCTGCTGATGACAAAAGCCTTTATAGTGTATGTGCACACACACAAACACACACACACACACACACACGCATGCATGCGCACACACACACACACATAAACCCAGACACATGTCGCAATATTAGAGAGTCCCATTCTCAGCATATTTAAGTATATCCAGGAAACTTTTGATTTCCTAAGACTGTAGCATAAAATACACTACATTATGATGACATATATCCATGGTTTTCTAAAACAAAACCCAATCATTTAAGACACCTCCTCTGTATATATCTTGTTTAATCTTCTCTGCATCTTTTCCTAACAGCTATTGCTGTCTCTCCTCTAGCTGATAGGTAACTGCCCCACGCTTCCAGTGCTGCATCCATTTTGGGTCTATAGCAAACTACCCCCATGCATCCGCCTCTATTAGGATCATGCTATTTTCCAAATTATAGTTTCCATGCTTGATTTTCTACACTGCAGCTATGTATGCCATTTTTTCTTAGAAAAATGGCTTTGTATTGACAATGCAGAGCCATTGCTATACCCTGAAAACTAGGTGGCTCTCCGCGTTTCTTCATGATGAAGTCATCAAGATGATTATCCATTTTGGAACAAAACTAAGATGCAATGTTTTTATGAGTTTCATACAAAAAAAAAATATGTGCCTTTGCCATCCATAAATCCCCAATGTGTCAGACACACATGTACTAATAACTAGATGACATATCAAGGTAACATGAGGTCAATGTTATTTTCCTTCTCTAACTGTTTAACATCATAATTCTTGGTCTTGCACAGTTCTCCTGAGGAGATTTGTAATGCTATTCTGGCAGTCCTTTTCCTGTTAGCATCTCGTGTTGAAAGTGTCTCCTCTCAGGGCAATATACTTGGTTTGTTTCCTTAAAAGTCCTGTGAAATTGGCTCCTTATCATTGGGCTATTTCATTAGTTGAAGTTTAGTTTTGTTGTAATGACTTTTCAGGCTTCCTGATCATTTTGAGTCCTCTTTTTTATCTTCTTTTTTATTTTCTCTTGTTTATCTTTTTTTTTTACATTCTTCCTATTAACATTTCCTTTTTAATCTACATTTTCAGCTATCTTCTTATAAAAAGCCTTAGAAACTTAGACCATGCTATTTTGCCACAATTTTGTGAATCCAACAATTCAGAAAAACCTTGGGTGGGTAGTTTATCTTGATGTACATGACCAAAAGAAGTAAACTAGCGAGGTAGAAGCCCAGCATGGGTGTGAATGTGACCTAGGAAAAAACATGGTTAAACAGAAGAATTGTTTAGTTGTTTTTTTTTTTTAGAAAAGTTCTTCTTTTCTTAGAAAAAGGGCTTTGTATTGACAATGCAGAGCCATTGATATACTCCTGAAAGCTAGGTGGTTCTCCACGTTTCTTCATGATGGGAAAAGTCATCAAGGTGGTTATCCATTTTGGAACAAAACTATAACCAAATTTCTAGGAACTTTTTAAATAATGTATCTAGCCACTAAATGGTTTTAGGGTCCTTCAAAGCAATAAATGGTGAAATCATTCTTATTCATTCACCTCCTTCTAGTACAGAATGTTAAGATCAGCTACCTCCTTCTTCCTTAGTTATGGGTCTCCCAATTGTTAGTGAGGATGCCAGGCAAAGGATCCTCTCATTTTCATTCCTGATCTGTGGGTGTACAGAAATAGTATGAATTCTGAGCATTTTGCATCTCCCTGCCTTCACACTTTCATCTAAGAAAACAATATTTGATAACCAGCCGCCATCTTGTATCACAAAATGGAGATAGCAAAGCAATAGGCTAGAAGAAACGTTCTTAGAATACAATAACTTTCTGAAAACACTCCAACCAATTTCCGGCTCTGCGAACTATCTTTGAATTCAACCAGGAGATAGACCTGATCTCTCCCAGACACTACTACTTGAATTTCCTATGACTTTTGCTAATATCTAATTTGGACATGCCTCTCTGCTGGTAAGGTTGGAAAATATGTTCAGGTTAAAGCAACAAACTTAGTTTCAACCACTCTTCCAACATACACAGTACTTAAGCTTGCCAAGGCTAATTAAATTTCACTAGGGCAGATCTTTATAAAAAGAGTAAGTAACATATGTGTATATCACATCTGAATTTAAATACAGTATTTAACTGCCCTAGATTTTGCAATGTATTCATAGCCATAAGAAGGGATAAGAAACAACTTTATAATCCATTGAATCCATGTAAATCATGCTTAAATGTTTTTAAAATGTGATGTGATGTGGTGTGTGTGTGTGTGTGTGTGTGTGTGTGTATGTGTGTGCTCGCGCGTGCACACACACATGCACGTGCAAGTACATGATACTGGTGAAGACTGGGAGTTCTGTACTGTAAAATATTCCTCATTGCTCTAGAGAAGGAGCCAAGACTCAGTCTGTACCCTGGAAGCTCCTCTTGGGGTGGAGGTTGGTGCTTTGTGAAGAAGGATACTTGCCTGTGAAAGTCAATGCATGCTTTTATAAATGGCTCCCAAACACTGAGCTTTGGGCTCAGTTCTCTCTCTCTCTCTCTCTCTCTCTCTCTCTCTCTCTCTCTCTCTCTCTCTCTCTCTCTCTCTCCCTCTCTCTCTCTCTCTCAGCTTCATTTTTCTCTTCTTTCTTCCAGCACCCACTCATCTAGGCCTGTCAGAATTAACTCTTGAAACAGTATGTACATAGTATCTCTCTATGTGGAAAGTTCTTCACATTCCTAGTCACCACTCTCTTGACCCTAGCATTCCTGCTTGCCTCTAAGTTGATATACGGTGACTTTCCCTTTTCCTCCATATAGATTCATTGGTTTACATGGAGGATTGCTTCATGAACCTTCACAGATCCAAAAATCCATAGAAGTTGAAAATCTATCTGTATATTTTAAGTCATACCTACATGATATTTAACACCAAATACTGTCTATTCTATATAAACAGTTTATTCTATCTAAAATAAACTGTTGTTACATGGCCTTGTTGAAAGGATCATGACACAGATGAATTCTGGAGATGTTCAGAACATAATTTTGCAAACATAAATATGTATTATCTACTTTGGGTAAGTTTATCACATCATACAGTTATAGGAAGACATTTCTGTAAATGTGTATTAATTTTCTATTGCTGTTACAACAAATTACCATAGACATTGATATTTAAGAATAAAAATATTACAATCTTACTGTTTCTGAAGACAAAATCCCAAAATGGGGCTCTCTAGCCTGAAATAAAGACAGCAGCAGAGCAACACTCTTTTTTAAAGGGTGCTTTAATGCAGAACCCATGTCCTTGATCTTTCCCACTTGCAGAAGCCTCACACATTCTTTGGCTTTTGACCACATCTCAGTCTCAAAGCTAGCAATTGCATTACTTTGGGGGCTCTGCTCATATCTGCAATCCCAGATCTCAGGAGGCTAAAATAGAACGGTTGCTGTGATGTTTTTAGCTTAGCCTGGGCTATAAAGTAGGACCCTATGACAAAAGGAAGAAAAGGAGAAGGAGGAGGAGGAGGAGGAGGAGGAGGAGGAAGAAGAGGAGGAGAAGGAAGAGGAGGAGGAGGAAGAGTAAGAGGAAGAAGAGGAGGAGGAGGAAGAGAAGGAGAAGGAGGAAAAGGAGGAGGAGGAAGAGGAGGAAGAGGAGGAGGAGGAAGAGGAGGAAGAAGAATCCAAAAAGTCATTTTCTTCATTGACTAACTTCTGTCTTTCTTACAAGGACTCGTGCAATAACTGGGTTTAAAGAATCATAAAGGAGAGTCTTCCAAACTTAATCACATCTTGAGGTCTCTTTTGTCACATGATATGATATACTTATCAGTTGGTGGAACATTGCCGTGCTTGCTTTACATGACTTCACTGATGAAATGTAGGTTTTTCTTTTGTTCAGGAAACATTTACAACCTATGATTCTTAGTTTGTGACTTTAGAGTAAGGTGCTAATTCAAAAATATTTGGAAAACAAACCAAATAGTCTCATTACTGATACATGCCCCTGATTTGATGTAATTTCTCACCAAGCCAATTCAAACTTGACTTTTGACATATAGTCCCACTCATTTTATTCTTCCAAAGTATTGATGTTAGATTTTCTGGGCACTATTACTTTTCCTTTAAGCATGCCTATGTTAGTAGTTTATATGATGTGTCTTTAAATTATACAAGGCCAAGGAGAATATCACACTTATACACTTACATAAATGAGCACACCTTTCTGAAATCTGAACCACAGATGAACACAAAGTTAAGCAGGTGACTTTTCTAGAAATGGCCGTGGAGCAACTAATCCTCTGCCTTTCACAAAAGTGAGAGGTCGTTTTCCTGGTCATCTGTGCTGCTAGCGGTGATTTAGGGGGACATACTGCTCTGTAAAGTACACTCTATTTACATTATTTTCTTGTGTGTTGGGGTGGGAGTATGGTTTGGTTTGGCATGATGTGTGTTTGTGTGTGTGTGTGAGAGAGAGAGAGAGAGGGAGACAGAGACAGAGACAGAGAGAAGGAGAAGGGGAGGGAGAGGGAGAGAGTTGTATCTGTGTCTCTCTGTGTGGTATATTCACAGTCTGACAGGACATAGTCCATCCATCATGGCTCGAAGTTGTTATAACAGAATAGGCAGCTGGTCATATTGCATCTTCAGTCTAGGAAACAGAAAGCAATGAATGTTGGTCTTCGGTCTTTCTCTCCCTCTTTTCTTTTCACTCAGTCTGGATGCACCTATAAGATGCTGCTCCGTAAATTTAGGGCAGATTCTCAATACTCCTCTCTGGCAATGCCCTCACGGAAGCACCCAAAGGTATTGCTCGATACAATCAAATTGGAATGAAAAATGATCCATTAGAGTCATAAACAACACTATGCTAATACCCAATTATTAATTTCCATTTTTTAAAAAAAGTGATTTTTTTTAAGATTTATTTATTATTTATTTATTACAAGTACACTGTAGCTGGCTTCAGACACAACAGAAGAGAGCATCAAATCTCATTACAGGTGGTTGTGAGCCACCATGTGGTTGCTGGGACTTGAACTCATGACCTTCAGAAGAGCAATCGGTGTGCTTACCCACTGAGCCATCTCACCAGCCCTATTAATTTCCTTTTAAGTTTAATAATTATGCAAACATAACCTTGTGACTGAAGTTGAAAAATGAATGAAAAGTAAAGGAAAGTACCTGATGCTAGCCTGTGGACTAGCAGAAAGGAAAAGGCTGAAAAAGACATTCTCTTCAAGCCTGGATAAAATCTAAAATTAAATCAAGTAACTCAACAATATATTTCAATCAGTGATTCTTGCATTATAGGTAAGGATGTAAGTTCTTTTATTAATATACTTTAAAGCTCATTGCTACATCTCTAAAGTCTAGATTGACTTGTTTAAATGAAGAGCCATTTTAAATATTCAATATTTTAGTATTCAATCGACTTTAGAAAGTACTTTAGAGTTCTTTCAAAATGACTTGTCCTTAGTAAACTAGACCACTTAGCATATTAAACTTTAAACGTTTTAGCTTTGACTTGGGGGTGTATTGTTTAACTCAGGGTGAGTATTATATGCTAAAAGATACTGGCTAGAACCTTGAGATTCAAGATAAGCACAAACATATAGTAAATGATGGTTCATGCAACACAAGATCAGGTCTAAATCTAGAGAACATAAAGACTTCATTTTGCTTCTGAATTCTGTTTTTGACTGTCTCTCTCTCCTGGCTTGTGGAAATGATGCAAAGGCAGAGGAACTTGCAGAGGCAGTGCAGCAGAGGGGGTACCTACAGCCCAGAGCATGGAGGTCTCCACCTACGCAAGGCAGAGCCAAGGCAGAACATGCCTGTCATAGCAACACATCAGATGCTGGATAATTTAAACCACAAAAAAACGGATTCTTACAAGCCCAAGGTATCTGGAGACCTGCTGTGCTTCTCAGGATATGGGAAGGATCCACTCTTGGCTTCTTTCTTGCTTCTGGTGGCTCTTGAATTAAAGCCAGCACATTCCCCTGTATGCCCATCTCACAAAATTCTTCCTATATGTGTGTCTGCACAAATCCCTCCCCACCCTACCACCATTTTAAGGGTACCAGTCATACCAGTCATGTTTGGTAGGTTCAACCTCTAAACATGGTATGACCACATATTGCATAACAGTTTTCTCCTAGATTAAAACATTCTGCCCTGCATGGACCTCCTTAAGCAGGAAGGTAAACAACTCAGAATGGCTTCAGGAAGTCCCTGAAGCTGACCAGATTTACTAGGTCCCTCCCTGCTAGAGTAAGCTATAAAAGTTGAGAGTCCCTCTAAGAAGAACAGAAAAAAAAAAAACTGCAAAGAAGATTCTAAGACCAGAGCAGCTGTCTGGAAGAAGCAGAAATCAACTGAGCTGTCTGGAAGAAGGTTAGACTAAATGAGTCACTTGGAAAAGACACTTTCAAACCTGTTCATCTGCCTATGCAGTGAGCTCCATATTTCCAGAGTCTGTGAGATGTTATCTATCCTGGGATTGGCTTTGATGATGCAACTGCCTTTAAGTCATTTCTGCTCCTGGAAGTAGCCCCAACAAAACTCATGTGGTATCTGTACATTGATCTGTTGTGGGCCCCCTTTCTGGTGTGAGTAGACACATATGTTGCACTTCCCCAGAAAAAGTTTTATCTGAAAACAACACATTTTAGCTACTTACTTCTCTAACAATGCAGTTCTCCAAATAAGTTATTATTCTGAGGCACTGGGAGTTAGAATTTAAATTGGGGTATCTCAGTAGAAACTATTAATTCACAATATTCTTTCTGGAAAACAATATTACTGTAACCATATGCCTTATATTAATTCTCTAGATAACTTTTGATTCTGTTGACAATTAGAGATATAGGAAAATACAACTTTAATAATAATAGTCATAAAACCATAACTATCAGAAGACTAATAAGCAAAGGAACAGATAAGTAAAACTTGACAAAACTTGTTATTAACTTTGACTAGTAGTAATATCAGCTGAAATAAAAAAAGAAATTATCTGTAACTATGAACATGGAGATATGATAGGAAGACAAAAGATCCAGTTTTAAAGCTGGAGCAGAATGTATCACCCAGAAGGACATACAAGATTAGTCAGTGATGAAAAATCTCTCTAAAGACTGGGACGTGGGGCTGACAGGTAACTTTGAATCTCATCCCCAGCACCCGAGAAAGCATATCAAATCATATTTCAATGCTGAGGACAAACTAAATAGTTTCCCTATGGTTTGATAGATGGGGATGAAGCTTGGCACTGCCAATAGAAATAGAAAACACTGACCGTTAATTTTCTTCTGAGTACATAAACAAGGTACAGGTGTACACTTATTTCTGTGGAAGGAATTTGCCCACATACAGTAATGCCTAAACAAAAGTTACATGTAGCTGTGAAGTCCTAAGGACTCTATGGTCTTTCTTACATGTCAGTCTGTCTTCTTCTTGCTGAAGAATCAATAAGCTAATGCTTTTCCTCTCCGTCTCGGTTACTCAGGATTACTCAGTACTCGCACAGGTAGTCTCAGTACCTTAAGTTTGAAATCTCCGGTCTTTATCCTAAAATCCCTCAAGTGTGTATTATACAGTTCTATGTATTGTAACCACAACTTTCTGAAACTAAAGTCAGCAGTGTTATTTGGGCAGATGGTTTATAAACCAAGTTAGTTCTTTAATAAACAGCGGTAGCATCCACAGTTATTCTAAGGGTGGAGGCAATGGGTTTCACTTTCTTCAGTACAGTATGCTGTCATTGAGCTTCCTATGCCATGACATGACAAGCATAATTGTTAAATAGTTTAGATGTTGTATTAGTTTCTTGCTTTGTCATTAATCTAACTATTACCAATCCTTAACTCATTTACTTACATTTATAGGTAATATCGCCCTTTTAAGTTTTCTGGCACTGCTACTCCATACAATGGCTGCATGGCAGCATTGTCTTGTATTTGGATCTACTTATAACTACCAAAAGTATTATATAACTCTGCTGAATTTTTCAACATCTGATATATATATATACTGGAATTTTTGACACCAAGTGACAGAGACTAAACATTAAGCAAAATAAACTTAAACTGTCAGTAATTCATAAATAGAGCAAGTTCTAGGCCACATGTTTAATTCGTTACAACAAAGCCGCAAGTATAAATGGTTAAATTGTCCTGTGTGGGGAGGCATCCTCCATTGAGTAAGCTATCTATGCTTCAGCTTTATCCTTCCACAAACTCATGTTTCCTGGACTGCTATGCTCGATTTTGTCCTTTGAACTACCTGTGTCCTTCAGTGTCACTTCTTCAGTGATGGTGAAGCTGTGGTAGTGGCCTTTGGTCTCTATAAGTCCACGATAACTGAGGCCCCAAAGTAAAACTAAGGATCATTTGTAAAAGAAAGTACTTTAAGAATAAAGGGCTGCCAGATTTAGTAAATAGTCAGCATTCTTAATCTAATCTGAGTCCCTTTTGTATGCTGACAATAAGTGTTGAAATTTTAACTCTTATGACTTCACTTGAGAGTTTATAAGTTACATTAGGGAAAGGCTCAGGTATGGATTACATATTTAATAAATGTCATTCTAGAGGAGGTTGGGTTTCTAAAATAACCAATCACTCCATTTGCTTTATTCTTTGTAATGGAAATTAAACCATGGACCCTGGGGTCTAATAGTTAAATGCAGGGTGGGTTTTTGTGTCCCCATATATAAACATCATCAGTGAAATTGTGTTACAAGACCCTCTGTTAACATTTATAACACATATTGTCTATCAGTTCTATAATTTTGATTAAGTAGATTATAAAAGATCACTTTGAAAATGGTGAATGTTACACTTACACATGGTCATTCTGGTCACTTAAGTTGTATTATCTTTTATTTATTGTCTTATGTTATTAGAAATAGAATTTTATTAATTTAAGACTAAGTACATAATATGTGTAAGTATATATGTAATAAATTAACTACATGATGAAAAAAGACACTTATTTGCTCATGAATTTGGAAAATCTAAAATTATACACAGCATAGCTCACCTAGGAATTCAGATGATATTATGAAGTGTCTGTCTTATCATTTCATAAATAAGTCTCTGATTTGCTCATTGACCTCCAACCTTAAAAAAGCAACACACATATAGTCACTATCAAACAAAAATTCTGAGTTCTTATGAGAACAATAGTTTCATTTCTTAGGAAAAGGGGCTTCCTATATCTGTACCTTAATACAAAATACCAAAATGAATAATCCTAAACAATGAAACAGCAGAACAACTCAGAATTTTCATAATCCAAGATACAAAACCAAAATATTCACTTGTTGGTTCCCTAGAATACTTCAGTTGTATACACTCAAAATTGAAGATGTGTTCCTGAAAATCAAGCAACTAATTATGTGGGCATTGTGGGCTTAATGGTAATTGGGATCCCACTCCAAAGAGAGAGAAATCAGCCACACAATATTCTTCAACAATGAAGTGGCGCAGAGTACTGTTTTCTAGGTGATGGAATATCATTTTGGTAAGGCTTACCCAGTCTCCAAACAGCATTTGACTTTTACTTTTAAATTTTATGTTAAACAATACATTACCTAGTACACTCCTTTAGAGGACCCAAAACTGATCTACAAGAATGGCATGCTCCTCACATCTTGGTGTCAAGGGGAGGAGAGAGTTTTTTCCATATTGGCCTACCAACCAGAAATGAAAATGAAGTAGATGTGTGTTTCTGTTCTCTAAGAATCTCCTGACACTTTCCATTCAAGTGCCATATGTGGATACAATACAGTATCTAATGTTAACTCAATAAAAGCGATAGAATTCTAAAAATTAAGTTGAAATAATATTCGTGTATTGTCCATCACTAGGTTAACATATGATCTCAGTGTTTTAAATAAGAACCCCATAATATGTTGCAGTTACATCTTCTACCTTGAAAAGAGGCACTATGGAAGCACTGTTTATGGCACATGACTCACCACACTGAGATAGTGATGTTAGAAAAGAAACAATAGAATCAAAAATTATCTGTTTGTGAAAATGAGTGACAAATATATCGAGCTCTGATCTTTCTCAGTCTTATTTAGGGAAAGTGTGATCTATCTGAACTGCAGTGTGATTTATCTAAACTACAGTGGCCTGCCGGCATGTTTCAAACATAGCATTTAAGATTTGTGACTATATGTGAATATGACATTTGTGCCACATAAATGCCGAACAAGAAAAACCAGCAGTCTCTTCATTCTAGGAATTTTGAAATCAAGAAATAGTTTCGCAAAGGTGTGACTGAGTACTCTGATAATCTCAGTACTCAGGAGGCTGATGCAGGATTGCAAGAAGTTCAAGGCTAACCTGAGCTATATGAGTACTTCATAGAAAGACGCATTAAATGGGGGTGGGGAGAAAGGAAGGAAGGAAAAAATGGAGGAAGGAAGGAGGAAGGAAGGAAGGAGAGAGAGTAGGCCCTAATTCTATTTAAACAGTTGCTGATTACCACAAACACATAAATTCCACTTACTACAGCTCTACGGGCATTTTGTCATGTTGGCCATTATTCTAGTTCATAGGTGTCACTGCTGGGTAGACCTATTAATTGTTTCCTTCTTTTGAAACCTTGTATAGTATTTTTAAAGTTCAACCAAGAAAGGAAACTTTCAGGTTTCATCCAGATCCAATAATCTGAGTCCTAGGTTCTATGTTTATGATAGACATCTTCAGCAATAACAGAGACAAACAAGGGCAGCATTAATAGTCTATATTATTTTGGGAGTTACTTGGACTGTTCTTACCAACTATTCAAAAAAAGGTTTTTTTGTATGTAATGCTGGGGTTTGTTTATAATTCTTGTGGGAAGTACTATTAGTTCAAGTGAGAAATCTTCCTTTAATCTGCATACCCACATATACACTCACAGAGAGAGAGAGAGAGAGAGAGAGAGAGAGAGAGAGAGAGAG
>NW_022196899.1:12793540-12806527 GCF_008632895.1 Mastomys coucha
AGAGGGAGAGAGAGAGAGAGAGAGAGAGAGAGACAGAGAGAGAGAAGAGAGATCTACTTAATTTTAGATAAATATGAAGTGATTCCTGAAGGCTTTCTCATCCAACCTTGATCTTATTTGTCCCTTGTCCCGCTTTCTCCTTTTGTATTGACCTCCCTCCTCCCTTTCCAAGTCCCTGGGTAATCATTACAATTAAGCAATTGTGAGAGACACTATATTAAGAGTATCTATTATCTTAGAGCCATAATTTTAGAATGCTTCTTTCAGGACCTACATACTCTTCATATGCCCCATAGTTCTAAAAAGAAATATTAGTGTTATAAATCTTTGTTGTGGCCATTTGGAATTTCCTGATTTAATGCTTATAATTTTAACAATTTATAAGTGAACCCGAGATCTCTGGGAACCACTTTGCTGAGGCGTAAAATTTTGGCTAGTCCCCTAGTCCACAAATCAACATTTGCTACAATTTTTACAGTGAAAGACTTTTATTTCAGGAAACTGTGGAATTGTATTCACCAAGATTTGTAGAGAAGTTTTGTCATTTTATCTTGTCAAAGATTTCGCATATCTCCTGGAAACAGAACTCAAAGCTTGCTTTAGAAGAATAGCTTTTAGTCAGCTGAAATGCTACACACAGGACTTATTTCACTCCAAGATGTTAAAGGGGAACTCAGTTGGCTTAATATTGTGTGTATCATGACTCTGGACAAGGAGAACCAACATAAAAACTAAACAGAAGGAGTAACATCGTATAGATACTTGTTTAGCTGTTGGGAATGAAGCGCATCTGACTTTCAAGGAGGACACAAGACAAAACTTTTCACCAGAGAGGTGTGAAGGTGCAAGCTCTAGACCCACCAAGGAGATCCTGATGGCACATGAGAGGAGCCATGAGGGTTCTGTAGAGTCTAAGAAAGATTACCCAGAAGACAGAAATGGAGACAAAACCAGTTCTTAATCAAGTGAATTGCCACCAACCTTGACTGATTTGTCCAAATCTGCGACCCTGTAAACACTGTTGTTTGTGGCACAGTAAGTTAGGTCTTTTGAAATCTAAATTTTCCTGATATGTGAGACCCTTAATCATCTCAGAGTGGTCCTTACAAAAGGAGTAAGAGAGACATTAATGGAACAAAGCTGTCTGTGATTCCTGTTGATCTCCTGAAACATGAGTTTTGTACAAAATGTAAAAGATAACCCTATTTGTAAAGAACACCATGGTACCCAATAACCATAATTCCCAAATTAGACATCCATAAACATAATATAGCACTTTTTCTGATTCATCAACTCATTGTATAAAACCTGAGAATAATACGAAACACTGAAATCACATTTCATTGTCTTTCACTAATCGCCTTTATTGGAAAGAAAATAAAACTACATGAAATTAAGTTTATCACAGAAAATTTAGGGCATATGGTGGCTACATCTAGGGAACATCTACCTATTTTTATTGGAATAAATTATTGTTAAAATAAACACACTGTTAGAAAGGCTGTTACCAGTCTGCAGGTCATAAAGATAAAAAGAGCTAACCAACCTCTCAGTGTGGAATTGGCAAGTGAAAAGATGTTCTCTGCACACAATAGGTATGCAGTGAATGTATTTGACTGACAAGGATCCTGCTAGGATTAGCAGTGAGCTGTTTAAGCCCTGCTGTTTCTTGTGGACTTTGCCAACCATGGATGCTAGTAGAGGAGAGGAGGCCCTAACCATTAACAAGAGCCCCAAGCTACATCTCCTTTTCTTCCACTTCAAACTTCCACAGGCCAAACATTCAAGAGCTGGGCCTCAGCAGCTGTAAGTGGGTAGGGTCTGAAGCAAATATTTTTATACTGGAGTATATGCTGAGGAAAAAATTTCACTGTGCCTCTGTCAACAAGCCTGTAACTATGGAGTTTGTAAATATATTCATTAAGCTGTAAAATGATAGCCTTGCATTGAAATTGACCTGCTTTTAACCTATGTGTTTTAGGCATCTGGCACCTAAAAATGCTGCCATATAAAACAAATCATTGTAGATGAAACCAGTTAACTGAAAATAGCAAGTGAGGATCGATTCTTTTAATTTCTGGAAAAGATTAGGTGGGGAGGAGAGAAGTACAGAGATACCTCTGAAAATTGAAATAACAGAAGATTGGTTTTTTGGAAAAACAGAAATGAAAAATATGCTTGTTTTTTCATAGATGTATGTAATAGGTACATGTCCAACAAGATTCTTAGGTCACGTATGTTTCAAACTGAGAGAAACATGAATCAACAAAAGGTATTACAAGTGTAGCCTTTACAATACAAATCAGTTCAGTCTGGGAAAGAAACAACTGTATTGTCAGGAATGGAGCAAATGGGCTGGGTCCATAAAGCGTGTGCAATCCTTACATCCTGCTCCAACAAGGGTGGAGTCTCAAACGACCAAGTGGAACATGTCATGCTCCAACTTGCCCTTGGTAGAGCCCTTAGCCACCATAACAGCTCTTGGTCATTTCAGCATCTTCCTTTCACTCCCCGAGGCTCCTTCTCATAGGAGTAACTGCCACTTACCATGCAGTTGGTAAGTACTAAGAAGCGTGTTAAGTGACTTCCATGCCCCTTCTCTTAACGAGACATATGCTCCATTTAGTCCTTTGACAAGTAAAAAAACCTGAGGCTCAAGACCAGAAGCTAATAAATAAGCAATACTTGAGATTTAACCCAGCCTATACGATTCTTAACCTTAAGTTCTAAATGACTACATAATTGCTATAAGACAATGTAACATTTTTCAATAGGGACAAGGCAGCCAGGTTTGGTAGTACGTACCTGTAATCTCCTCACACAGAAGACGGGAGAATCAGGAATTAGCGCATGCTGGTTTTGGGTTGAGTTTGGGGCCAACCTACGTGAGCCCCATATCTGCGAAAAACAACCATAACCTAGTGTTAAGGTAGTATACCGCAGCTATGCAGCTTGGTACCAGTGTATAATGAAATTCTTCTGATTAACTACTTACATTTAAAGGAGATGGGAAGAGCTAGGGCAATAGAGTGCTCACTGTGCGAGCAGACAGACCTGAGTTCAGACCCTGCAGCTGTGTCATGCAATAATAACACGACTGTACTAGGGAAGCAGAAATAAGACAGCCTCTGCAGCATACTGACCAAAGGGTCGAACCAGGGAGATTCATTTTCAGTGAGAGATCCTGTCTCAAAATTAACTTGGAGAGGCATTGAGGAAGACATATATATGAGAATCTGGCCAACATACACATTCACAGGTACACACACACACACACACACACACACACACACAAATACATGTTCATGAAAGCAAATGTAGGCAAAAATGTAACAATCTCTATGTAACGGTGGCTTTTAGAATTATCAATTATAATTAGACAGAACCTGGCAGCCCAGACGCTGAGAGAACACACTGAACTTGTACGTTGCCCATTTTAGTCAGTATTGGCTTGGATCTGATTCCATCTGAAGTTCATCGGTGAGCTCTCCATCCAGGAAGTTTCTTTTTTCTTTTTCTGCCACTTCCACTTGGTGTTTTCAGTCTGCTTTTCCTGGTGTTGGAAGGCAGGGACTGGGGTGGGACCTCTGCCTATGAACTCACTGGTGTTACTTCAGACACGTTGCTTGCCGTCTCTCTACACACATGTAATTTTCTCTTCTCCATTCTCATCTCCTCTTATTGCTTTTCTTGCTCTCTCTCTATCCATACCTTACCCATGCTAATCATTCTTCTCATTTTTATTCTTATGATGGGATACATGCCCAAAAATGTATACAATATCTAGGACCCACTTTTGCCAACTTGCAGATACACTATCAATCAGGCTTGTCACTAATGTGAGGGTGGAATCTCACCACCACTTCAGCACTCCTAAGAACAGGCACAGGGTCAATGCGATCCAAGATCTCTAATTTGATGAGGAACAGCATGTTCCTCATTTCACACAGACAACAGAGGTCTAAGCAATCTAGTGATGCAAGGACTCATTCGCCCAAAATCTCAAATACATTTACACAAGCTGAAGACACCTTTACTAGCTTTCCTTTCACGTGTTCTGTACAGAATATGAGCTGTGAGCTTGTTATAGAGGCTCTTTCTCCTGTTTTTAAATGCACCGTTTTTTTTTCAAAGGAAATTCATAACAACTTTCCCCTTTCAAGTCAGACTTCAAGATAGATTGTTTTTGTTTTTCATACATTTTCAAATGTGCTCAGTTTTCCTTTCTTCCCCTCCCCAGCTCTCTCTGGTATTTGACAGGATGCAACCTGTTGTAGAGCAGCGTGGCTCGAGCAGTTCTAGGGACTCTTGGACCCTCAAGTGTATGACATATGCACACTTTATGATTACCTATCTCCCACAGCCAAGGCTCACAAGGGAAATATGCCACTTCTTTCCATTTTCTCTGCTAAGCACAAGGCTCTGCATTTCAGAAATATTGATCCTTGGGGTTCCAGGGGCAAGGGCACACCCTTGAGAAAGGCAGATTCACAGTGTAACTCAGATCCCCTGTTAACTTTGTCATCTCCCTGCAGAAGTTGTTTCTGTCCATATTTTTACTTCAGCTGGGCTGAGTGGGAGAAAGAACTCAAAGGGAGGTTGAAGCAGATGGTTGTCACAAACTGCATACGGCAATTGAGAATTAGTGTGCAAGCATATGCAACCTGGTACAGTATGAAGCATTCCAGCATATGAGTGCCGAAATAAATCAGGCCTGGAGAAGATTGGGATGGAGTGATGAGCCCTTCTTTCTCTGTTACACATATATATTTAGGCTTGCTGAATTCATTAGGATATGCTCTCTGTTTTCAGGAGGCAAACTAACACCTACATTGAGCAGATTCCTGTAGGTTCTGGTATCTTGTTTCTCTCATCCAGCGCGCATCCTGAAAAGAAATATTTCTGAAGAGAGATGCCTCTTTTTTTCATAGAAGGCCTGGCAATGATGGCATCAACGTGTCTGGGCAAATTTAATGCTCATAATTAGTAAGCTATCACAATTTACATTTACTTTCTAATTCATTAACAACAGCTCTGCCAGGCATGTCTAGTCTACTTACTTGGTCCAGGCATTTTCCTTCTCGGCCTCCTGCTTAGTGTTCTTGACCCTGTTGGGAACCAATCTATCTAGCAATGATGGGCATAAAGAGAGACATGTACCAAAAGCCGTTAACCACCAGCAGTACCTTACTCACAGCCTAGAGGCCTTCAGGGATAAGATCTGTGAACCCATTGCCTTTTAGCATCAGAAATCACTCATGACCAGCCTTATTTGTATCTCAGGGAGGCCAGGAAGGAAGGTGAAATGAGTGAACCCCCATTTAGAAAATGCAGAAAGAGGAAGAGAGCTTGGCAGCCATCTTCTCAGAAGGGTAAAGGGGACTCAACAAGGATGCTTGCTCATGGCGGGGCCACCTGTGGCTCAGGCCTGGTTGGCTAAATTTCCATGCTCCCACCAAAGACCAAGACTGCTTCTGTCTGCCCTTGTGTGAGGGATACTGCTCTCTCTCCAATGAGTCACTGCCCAAGGAATTGTGAAGAAGACACAGTTGTTTGTAACAGAGCTTCCACTATCTTTGCCTCTATGTCTTGTTCACCTTTACATGTATCTCCTACAAGACATCAAGAGGGCAGGGGGCAGTTATAGTTACTGGCTGAAGAACAAATATTGAGTTACATATCAGTAGACCAAAACACAAATCAACTCAGAACTACAGGACTCCACCAACATGCACATAAATCATTTATAACGATAATCCAAGACTAAGTCCAAATCTCATTAAAGTATATGAATCCTTAATCTATTTTGGCAAAAAAGCACCAATAGACATTTTTTCTTTTTATCATAAATTACAGTTCTGTGGCACTGTGCAAATATTACCAAGCTGTAAGACAGCTGTGCTCCATTAAAATGTGTAATGGTTGCTGATTTCTTACAGCACATGGTCATCAGGCTGAATCTACAGCCAGTAATTAGGAAGATGAAATGTTTAATTGTGCCTTAATTTTGATAAAATTTATCTGTCACACATCCCGCAGCCGAGCATTATGCTCACAAATCAATGTCATCAAGCCGAGCAGGAACTCGAGCACCAGACTCTTGTCCCTGACAGATTCATTTGAATATGTAACTGCTGGTGATGAGCAACCAGGCTAAGGACAAAAATGAAAACCTTCCCTCTGCTGCAGTTCTAGTGAGATAGGTCCTGGTACTTCCCTCAAGGAGAAGGAAGGAGGTTCGACGATCAGTCTGGTGTTTAGTGTGACTACCACCAGGACTGATCACATAACAAAAGGCAATCCCTAGGAGCCTGCTTAGAAGAAAAAAGGTAGAAAGGAGAAGAAAAGACAAGAAAGACACACCAGCAACCTCAGTAACACCCTACAAAGCCCATGTCTTAACCACCTTCTTTGGGTACAGATCAAAGAGATTGGCAAGTGTCACCATTTTAAACTGAATAGCTGAAGAGCTCCACATTCATGAACTATGAGAATGGCACAACTGAAACTCACCTTATTGTTTCCATCTGAAACTAAAGACCAGAAAGATGGCTCAGGGACATGAGCATCTTCAGGAAGGTCCAGAACTCACTTGGCAGTCACAGGAGAACCTACATCTTGCAGGAGAGGGTAGAATCCTCAGAAGCAATATTTATACCAGTCATCATGTTCAATTCCTTTTTCAATTGGCAAGCAATACTTTTTAAGCACAGGGAAGTGTAAGTACAAATACCTGCCAATGCTGAAAATTAATTTATGTCATGTTTGCCCTACAAAACGAAGCAGCGATCATTCTTTCTCACCCATAATAACTATTGCTTGCCATCCAAGAGAACTTAACGAGCATATGTCGTATTACACTTTACATTTTTATTTTACATGGATGTAGAATTAAAGATAATTGGGGGGGGGGGGGAACGGCTGATGAAATGATGGCGAGGAGGTAGACAGAGAAAGAGGAGAGCAGTTTGCTCCTTGCAATCAAAGGAACCCTCACGCTGGGCATGAGATTAACACAAGGCGCCTGAGGAAAAAGTGATTGTCCACATGATGATCAGGTTTCTGACCCAGCAGGTTCTGATTATGATTTTTAAAATGTTCTTAATAGGAACGCATTTTGGTAATGTACATTGATGTGTTTTCTAAGGTAATTAATCCCTTACTAGTGACTAATGAACCCGTTAAAGTCTCAAGGAACGCCAGATTACTTTAAAGCAAAAGAAGTCTCAAGACCAGGAATAGAAGAGTCTTCAAGGAGAGCCAAATGGCATTAAGCTATAGCCTGCTAACAAGACTCATTAAAACACTTCTCTAAACTTAGCCATGGAAATAAGTCCAACCTAAAGATATCCTACTCCCTACTCCCTTTTGTACTATTTTCATGGGCAGATATATTCAGGGATTGGGTTAGAGGATAGTATTCTGGTAAGATAGTTGTTTTTATCCCACTGGCATACTGCTTAGGCTAAAACAGAAGCAGGAATAAGTAGGAGGGCACAAATGGCAATGGAGTGCACTGTGAAATATCTGTCATGCCTGCCTCTCTAAACAACACATGCCTTCCACATCCACTGTATTGTTCGCAGTTGACGAGGTAAGAAGTGTCCCCAAATTGTGGGCACAGAGAGAGACAGCCACAGTCTGTCTGAGAACTAAGGCAATCCCTAGGTAGTTTATGGGTAGGTCATGTGAGTAGGTAGAGGATGCTGAAGAAAAAGGACTGATTCCCATCTGGGCAGGCAGGATCCAGCCAATACTGCATTCATTAGCCTCGTGACTTATTTTGCAGGTAATATTTTCAAATCACTGTTGGCTGCAGATAACTGAAGTAACAGATAAAAATCGTGGTTTAAAAAGGGACTCTACTATACGGCCATTTAGACCAAGTGAGTTTGGTTCTCACTAGAACTGTATGGGGAGGAAGGAGAAGAGGGGAGGGAGAAAGAGTGAGAAACTAAAGAAGACAGAGTGTATGTTAGACAGAGTATATATTTGTGGGCCCTAAACTGTGGCAGCAGTATTTTGGAAGCAATAGCTCTGTTTTGTCAAATCCCTAATTGGTGTTTAGATTCTTTCAGACTCCATTGTGATCAGGGGCAGCAGGTCTAAGTGATGCCACTAGGCTTCGTTTGGGGGAGGGGGGAACCTTTCTTCTTTCATCAGTTAGCCACAATGAGCTCCATGTACTGCAGCAAAGAATTTCCTGTAGGGTACCCAAGTCCTTAGATCTTAGTTTATTGGGCTCCTGATCATCTAGTCACTCCTTACCACAGGGAAAGAATAATATAAAGTGTGTGAGTGGTTCAGAATTTTGGGAGGCCTAGTACCTTTTTAAAAAAACTATTGAAACTCTCTTGTGGAGACAGGAGTAGATGAACTGACATTTAAACTAGATTCTAGCCTTAGGTGGGGCTCTCTAATTTTGGGTAAACAATTATCTATACAGTTGTGTCTTTAATCTTACAATTATTGCCCCCATAGTAAACTAAATCAGGGATTTCTTAGTACTTCACAAATCTATCTATCTATCTATCTATCTATCTATCTATCTATCTATCTATCTATCTACCTATCAATCTATCTATCATCTATCTACCTATGTAATAACTACCTACCAATCTACCCATCATCTATCTTTCATACTCTAAGTTTGCCAGTCTCTCAAACTTCAAATTTTATGCTCAAACCCAGGAAAAACATAACATGACTTTCCATTCGTTGTATGATCATGAGTTTTCATAAATAAAGAATCTTGTTAAAATCTGTATAAATGAAAATAGACTTAAAAATCAGGGTCCTGACGTGGTTAGAACTAGCCTTATGGACCATCACAAAGGCAATTCTTTACAACGCAGCCTAAATCCAATGCACAGAAAGGCATGCTGGGAGTGACTGACGTGCCCTTACAAGCTGTTTCCTGTGGCTGGGCATGCCCTATAGCATAAAGAATTCACATGGTGCTTTACACCGTTGGAATAAGGGTAGAGGGAAGCGTTATTTCCTGTTTCCAGTTCTGTTTCCCATTGTTGGCACGTTCTACTAAAACCCAAAGTTCAAGCAATAAAAATTATTTATAGATACTTGACATGCACACACATTTATATCTCTTTGCTGAATTGCTAATTGGTACAATAAGTACATTTGGCAATAAAAATTAATTAATTAATAATGTCACCTTCATGAAATAAGTGAGAACTTAATAACTTTTGACTGTGGGTAGTTACTGATTTTTACACAGAAGTGGGTGCTTTAAGAACTTATAGTTGTAGGACAGATATTTTTCAGGATTTCTACTTTAGCAACAAATTGTACATCTTTCCAAACTTCCCAAAGAAAATGACTCCGATCTCAACTCAAACTTCATGCGGAGAAACTGACTTTTTAATCTCAAAGTAATTTAGATGAAGTATATTAATATACCCTTTATGGTAAAAAATAAAAACAAGTATTTTTTAGTTTTCACTGTAAAAAAAATTAAAAATTAATAAAAGTTAATTTATGGGCTTAATTCCCAAAGAATTAAGTAATCATTGCTCTTACTGGAAGCGTAATTTTGTTTGGTGGTTGTTGCTATAAATATAACTACAGCCCTTGCTCAAAATGACTCTGTCAGAGCTCTAAGGTATAACTTATAGGATGTAACAGACACTGTCTTAGAGAGGACATTGATTCCACTTTTTTTCATTTTGACCTATCCATTTGGCTACTATCTTCATACATCCGCAGATGGTCTAATCCATATACTCTCACAAATTCATAAAATATATATGTAAAATATATATAAATTTATGCATTTATAGTAAAATGGTATCAGCATTGATGACAAAACTTTTCTTTTTCTTACTATGCCTCAAAACACAGAGAATACTCACCTGTGATAAACTGCAAAGGTGAACAAACTGGTGAAATAGTAAACTTATGGGCAACTAAAAGTTTATTGACCTGTTTAATACACAATTAAAAGACAGTGCTTCACTTATTTGCAAAGGTTTGATGAACCCTTGCACTGGGCACATTTAAGGTATTACTATCAGGCAGATCTAGACCTTCCATGAAGTACATGGGACAGAGAATTGGGAGAGCATAATTGGGAGTGGATAAGGATTACGGCCCTGGAGGATACATAACAGCATAGCTATGGTGCTGGGTCCTGACATGAGACAGGAGGTTTCCTTAAGGCTTCCCAGCAAGCCCCAAAACTAAGCTCTGAAAGTAAAATATTCTTGATGAAGGAGATAGTTGGAATAGCTTTAAAGAGAATGAAAGACAGCCTTTAAGGACACCTAGATGGAGATTTTAGAGAGTGGGACATAGTCAAACAGTGACTAAGGTCAAGTAGAAATGTCAAAGTGAGAAAATGTGGCTTTTGTGTTACTTGTTTTTACTTTCCAAAAAATAAATAAGTAACAGAAGAGGTGAAGCATTAGAACACAAGGGAATATGCCCTGTCTCAGTTGCTGGTGGGTGAGTAACACTCAGACCATGGGAGTCCCTCTCTAATTCTCTGCCCTTCGAGTCTTCCACACCAGAATATCCAAGAACAGTCCCTAGGATATTTGGTGTTAAACTTGATAAAAGTTTGTGTTTTCTGTTAAGATACAATTCAGCATGTTTATAACAAAGTTATTTAATTCTTCAAAATAGAGATTATGGAAAAGCATCCTAGTGTCTGTAAAAATTAATGTACTAATACATCTCCTTAAACATTTTATTATAAGAGTCATTGCAAAAATTAAATGAGTAGAGCAGGGGTGCCTGGCTGGAGAGTTATTGTGAGGATCAAGCAAAGAGCCCATGAGCCCAGTAATGCTGAGCCTCTTGGACCTGGAAGATACACAGGGAGTGACCTTTTTGAAAAATATTTTGACCTTAGTAAGGTAAATCTGATTGTAGATTTCTGACCTCTAGAACTATAAGAGAAAAAAAAATGTATGGTTTCAAGCCACTGAGTTTATGGGGATATAACAATAGCAGTAATAGGAAACAAATATAAAGCAAATAAATCATTTCATAAAATTTCCAAACAAGAAAATGTTCCATTGTGTACTATAGAGAAACCACAATACCCTAACCAGCATTCTAAAGAATACCCTATGATTTAGATTTGTTCCTCAAAGAGCAAAGAACTTATATTATGGAAAACCAAATTTTAAAAGAATAATAAATCTCAAAAATAGTATAGAAGATTGTTCTGGGAAAGGACAGCTGTAGGCCTGGAATGGCGGCACGCCCTTTTAATCCCAGCACTATGGGGGGACAGAGGCAAACGAATCTCTGAATTCAAGGCCAGCCTAGTCTACAAAGTAAGTTCCCTGTCAACCTAAACTATACACAATGTAAATTACATTATGCTTAGACTTTGAGACATTTAATTCCTTGTTGCAATAATAATTTTGATACTAAAAAATTAGTCCAGCCTAAATATCTTTAAAAAAAAAAATCTGGCACTGATGAGAGAAACACCAGTACACATCTTCCTAGCCAATACGCCAGGTAATTTAGAAAACAACACATACAAAACTATAAATTCTCTGGGTATTGGATACTTATGTGTACACTATAAAAAAAACTGGCCAAAATATTTAGAAAAGGTGATTTTAAGTATTGCGAACCATAAATATGATTTGGGACCAAGGGAGTATGAAGCACTCTTGAGTGACACTCAGAAGAGAACATGGATGTGTAGTTTGTAGCTGGCCTAGCAGGCTGACCAATGTATATTGTTCCCATACTCCCTTGAGAATAAATATTAATATAACACAGCATTGATCATACAAGATTATCTAAACTCATAAATCAATACTCAACAATATGTAATACTTCTCTCCCTGGGGTCCCCTTCCTATGGCAGTCAAGTTTCTCCTAGCATTTCAGATTAATCTCCCTAGCAACACCCTTTAACTTTTCCTATTGATCCAAAAACTTGTAGGTATTTTGGCATTTAGATGTATTCAGGATAACTTTATTATGTTAGTTAGAGTTAGGGCATTTTACTGAATACTTATATAAGACTCTGGGGAGCCTTAGCTTAACGAAGACTCCCTGAGTGAACCACGTGGAGCCAGAATCGATGTAAAAAGCAAGAGGAATTTATTGTTCCAGTGCACTGGGGTCATCCCAGACCCACAGGAGAGGCAGTGACCCCGAGCATCTCATTCAGTGAGCATTTTATACAGATTTTAGGGCAGTAGCCATTAGGCACGATGTGATTGGCAGAACAGTGTGACTGTTTAAACTGATAGGTCTTTAGAAAATGAGGTAAACAAGGACTTCCTTTGTCTGAACATGGGCAACTGTGGTCCCCACCCCCAGGCCAGTTCCTACCGCGTGGTTTGAGGAATGTTAATTAGCCTCTCCCTTCCAGAGGGGCAAGGGTTCCATGACCTTTTCAAAGTTCCTGAGCTGACCTTTTCACTTGAAATCAAATACAGCGTAAGGTACAATCTATGGGTATGTAATTGACAAGGAGCAAATATATGAAGTTTAGTTTTATAGGTAAACTTCACTGAATTAAGGCATACCCAATAGCTTGTAAAGGGCAGTGACTAGGCAAGCTTGTGTGACATTGAATTTGCAAGAGTTTGGAATTTGAATGAATAATGACCCATCTCTAGAGTTTATGCATGGGGTTGGGAAATCCTCCCATTGCCTGAGGAACCAAATACAACCAAAAAGACAATGGAGATGTGAATTCTCTTTAACTGTCTTCTTGAATTTGAATGTGCATCTTCTGAACAAAGACAATTGGGTTCCTTGCTCTTAGGCTTCTAGACCTAAAGCATCGGTTCTCCTACCCCCACTCCCAGCCCTTAGGCCTTTGGACTACAGCTGAGCTGCTCTTACTTGTTGGCTTTCTCAGCTGCTCAACTTGCAGATAAAAGTTACAACTTATTAGTTTCCATAAACCTCATCATCCACTCCTCTCTGTCTGCCTCCTCCTCTGCCTTCTTCCCCTCTCTCTCTCTGTCTCTCTCTTTCTCTATCTCC